>NC_056730.1:533620008-533690008 GCF_019279795.1 Protopterus annectens | reverse complement strand
TATTATTACTATCACTTTTGGATGTGTTCTCTGAGTGGGATCTCTGCTCTTTCCTTGTTAGTGCTAATTAAAATGGCCACTCTGCCAAAGTCCATCTTTTTGTAACTGTTTGAAATTTGGGACTCGCCTTGGTGGAGTCCTGTAATGTTGAGACTGAGTGGCCAAAAAACATGCTTAAATATACTATGTCAAAGATTGTCATTTTTCAGAACATTCCCTTTTCTCTGAGGCGTGGCAGTCTCAGAGTTAGCATATATACGTTTGTGGGTGGGTGGCCTTGACCCCCACCCCCCAATCAGGGTCTTGCCTTACTACAAAAAAAAAGTAGTTTTAAGTAGAAGAGCATTGTTCAGTACTTGTCTTCTCCAGAATATTTTGGTCTTTTTTTCTGCTCAGTGCTGGCATTTTATTATGGAGACCCATTTTTTTCTTTTATGGTAAGCTGTTTCACTGCGGTTTGCTTTTGGATAGTATGTAATCTTTTTTTGGATGGCTCCTTGAGACAGACTGCCCTGAGTGTGGCCTTAACAGTCTGGGTTTGATAGAGAGGACCTGGCTAGTGGAAGTGAAAGTGAGTTCCCAAAACTAGGGGCAGGGGGGGCATGACTCAGCCTGCCATGCTGCTAGTGATCAGAGAAAAATGCTCATTCTGAATGCCAGAAGAAGAAAAGGCTAGGCCTAAGCTATTTGAGCCTATGAAATAGAATCATCATAGCAGGGAAACAGTTGACAACTGCCACTACCACTTTGTTCTGACAACACTGTGTCGAAATAAGACTGTGAATTAGTGTACATGCACAAAAGTAAAATAAACACACTCACACATGTGCATTGCAGGGCCTACTTTTTAAGTATATACATCAGATTTTACTTTGGGAAACGGAGTGGGAGCATATAGGAATGTGCTGACCTCTGGCAGCTGATGACATGATCTTTAGCTCTTGTCTCCCTGTTCTGGTGATCCTGGATATTGAAAGAAATGGGCCATTGGAGGATAAAAGGCTGGAGAGCCAAAAGGGATTCTGGCCCCCAAATCCATGAAATTAATAAAAAAATATAAATAAGTACTGTTTTCAATTATATTTTTTAAGTAGGTTGACAATACCCTTTTTTGTGACTGTAGAACTGCCTCTGTTTCACAAATTTCATGGTTTACGTTTTTTGGTGAGTGGCCAGTATGAGATCTGGAACTTAGTACATTATTTATAATATACTCAGTTGCCTGAACTGTTGTGTTCCTGACGGGTTTATATGTTGAGTGTTGCTTATGTGATGCTGCTAACATTTCTTCATGTCAGCCTGTGTAGATCTTATTAAATTAGTGCAAAAGAGAATATTGATTGTGTTAGAGACTGCTACAGGGAAATTCTGCCATTACTTGTTAGATTACACACCAGAAAGTAATGGCACCCCTTCTCCAGTTATGCAGCTAGCAGGTTTATTAGAAGCGCTAATGTGAAGCTGCATAGCCTGGAACCACGGATAGGCCTGATTACTGCTAAGAACCTTTAGAGTGCTGCAACAGAGGCCTTTCTTCCACAGTCTGTCAATATAATTGACTGTTTAGCAACAGATTAGCTGTGTTATGGGCTAGAAAACATAGGGAGGGCATACTGGCAAGGGCAATTCAGGTTGCAGAGCACGCCCTTCACACACGAGTGTAGTTGCTTGTTTTTTATTGCATAGAAGCTGTTTGACAATAGTGTAGTCAGTAACAGCAAAGAAACAGGCATAGTTGTGGATAACTAAAGTACTTAAAATACGTCTGTACATTTGAGAAAAAGAAGTGTATGTAGTTTTAGTTAGACTTTGTACAGCATCAGAAGCAGCAGGCCAGACTGTATGTTACCAAGGGCCTGCAGAAATATATTGTGAACACAGAGCAATGACTAGTTTTGGTGTAGTAAAATCCATAGTCTTTGTAAACAGTCAGTTTATATCTTGCTACAGTCATGTAGCTGTTCTTTGAGCCTGCGGAATTTGGTAAGCTGAGAAACACACTACTGCCCATACCGTACATATTTTTGTGTATTACTCGTATGTCATTTGTTAGCTGTCATTTTATGCACATAAGTTAATTACTTGTTGGACTGCCAGTCTATGTCCTGCCTGAATATAATAGTCATATGGCTTGCACATCTGCTTTGTTATAAAAGCCAAGTAGGTTGCAGCATGCTGCTTTTCTTGTCTATGTGGGTATGACATCAGTGTTTCTAACTTTATGAAATTCTGCACATTCTATATTTAGAGCTTTAAAATGCCAATTTATCATGCTTTGAAGCTAGGAGCTGGAAATTGATCCTCAGTAAAATATGCAGTATAGATAGAGCATTTATATATTGCTGATAGGATTGAATTTGTCCAGGAACATTATTTTAGTAGTGCTGTTTTTGCCCATTATTAGTATTGTAGGTACCAATGTCCATGGTTGCCATGCTCATTATCACATATGCACCAGAGATGCTCGTTTTTACTGCATCAATTCATTTCCTATCATTCGCACTGTCCTGATCTCTTCCTGCTAGTGATCAGAGAAAAATACTCATGCTGAATGCCAGAAGAAGAAAAGGCTAGGCCTAATCTATTTGAGCCTATGAAACAGAATAATAACTGGCCTTCCCATAACTACCGCATACCTTCACACTGTTAATAATAGGCGCAGGTGTCGCTGTTTTAGCAGTGCCACACAGTTTTGTGGTTTATTTAGTTTTAGTGGACTACATTAGTCCCACTGGTACTCTGCTGTCTTTCCATGTGAAGCTCAAAGTGCTACTTCTACTGCTTACGTTTAATTTGACCAGGACACATGAAAAATTCCCCTTACTCTTTGGCAGGGGGTGATGTTATTTCTTGCCATAGAGAAGATGGAGGAGATATATGGAAGTGAGCAGATAACCGTAGATACTGCAAAATGGAAGTGGAAGTAGCTGAACTTACAGTATCTGGTTTTGAAATTGAAGGATTGCTGAACCTTGCTGATGTTCTGAAGCTCTATGGCAGTCAGGGTGAGGCATAGTTGAGCAAGATGGTAGAATGCTTAGGTAGGAAATCCTGTACATTGATGCTACCACAGAGACTGTGCAGCAGATGGAAGTGACATATAGAGGCAGTGAAATCAAGATTCATGCTAGAGAAGAAATAGACTATATCATTTCAGTGTTCTAACAGGAGTGCAGAACCTTGAATGCAAAATAGAAATGTCTCAGTAAAAAGACAAAGATTGTGTGTGTGTCCATAATGCAATTTTTGAGACCTCAACAACAAGGCAGGTATGAATTTTGGAAAACAGTGGTACATCCCCAGAAGTTGTTACTATAGACACTTATTCATTTGGAACAAGAATCACTTAATGATGTGTCATTCGAAAGTTTAGTGGTTTTAGAAACTGATGTTAATGAATTATAGAAAAGAAAAGCTGAGAAACCAAGGAATGGATGAGCAAAGACTTTCTTTGCATTGCCATTATATCCAATGAAGACATCAGGTGAAATCTGAACAAATATTGTCTGATTATTTTAAGTATTAAAAATATTAAGTGGGGAGTGGGAATATGTTGTGGAGTTAAATACTAAAATAAATAAAATCACTTAACATACTAAATATTATATTTTAAAGAAATCACAAGGGTGTTTTGCATTATGTAGTATAACCAGATTGTTATGTTTGCAGTAAACTGAGACATTTAATGAACAAATGCAAAAAGAAAGAAAAAAAATAAGGAAAATGAGATGTACCATTTGTGGGGAAGGGGGAATACTTAAGATGTACCATTTGAGGGGAAGGGGGCATACTAAATGTGATTATATCCAGAAATGTTACAGAGGCAAAAAAGAAAGTTATGTTTGGTTTAATTGCACTAAAAGCTGCCTCAGAAGCAAACAGAGGTTTGGAATGAGGAAACTGGATTAGAAATTTCCAAGGAAACACAGTGAGAGGACAAGAGCCATAGTTAGCATACAAGAGGATAATCTTAAATCAAAAACAGTAGCTAGAAGGATGACACCATAAAACTCCACTGCCAATCATACTGCGGACTGTTGTTTCATTGTGGTGACCCCCAACCAGGAAAAGCCGAAAGAAGAAGAAGTTAAAAGGATGAGAATGAAATGACATTCTTAATAGGTAGTATTGAATAAGGTAGTGGAGAACTCTAAAAAGAAATTCATTCCGTAAAGCAAAGAGTTATAAAGAGGAAAGGGAAAGCAATATTAGAAAACAATATCATAGGTTAGTACTAGGCTAACAGCCCTTGCAAGTCATTGTAAGCCTAGTCAATTATCCCTTGTGAGGTTCAAACCCTGCACCTTGTCTTTGTAAGGCAAACACCTTAACCACTAGGCCACCCTCCCAACAAATAAATAGCTTCTGCAAGGCTCAAACCCAGGACCCTGTACACCATAGTCAAAGCAATTTACCACTAAGCCATGTCAGATGTAAGAAAATAAACAGCCTCTGCAAGGCTCAAACCCAGGACCCTGCACACCATAGACAAAGTGATTTACCAATATGCCATGCCAGATATCAAAGTGAACATATTGTCAATTTTCAGTAGTTTTGTGTGATGACTTTAAACATAAGTAGTATTAAGACAACAGTTAATGGAGATACTGTTCTGCTGTGTAGTCCATTAGTTCTACATTCGTTTTTTAAAAAAAAAACATAAGACAGATTTATTATGTATGCAAGATGTTAGGTTCACAGCCCAAAAAGAAGATATGTCTGGTAAAGTTAAATTGATATTTTGGGGGGATAGTAAGGTTCATAATATCCTGTTTTAGCAAAATTGTATTATTGAATCAGATTCAGTGAATAAGTTGGAAATCACAGAGTTTCTCCCAACACCTTTTTTGCAGAGGGTTTTATCCCTTTACCCCCATACTTAATATAATCAACTCTAAATCTGCACAATCTTGGGGTGAGCTGTAAAGTGTGTAATAAGTGGGTTTTGGTGAAACAGGACCCAATGAAGTGTAGAAATTCCATTCTAATGACCCAATCAGCACACATTTTGTTTTCATTAAAAAACAGAAGGTTTTGTGTATGTTAAATTCTTTGCTTTTAACCATCTGTAGAGGAACACAATATTGTACTGTAAGGTGTGGCTGTAAACAGTTTAAGAAAATCTGGATGTACTCTTTCCATGGTATCCCATGATTAACAGCTGTCTTTAATACCCTCCCAGGAACGGATATAAACCTTTCAAAATTATTTTTCTTTGAAACTAAAATTTCCAGGCAACTGAAACGAGGCAAAGTCAATGAAGTACACGCCATATCTCAGCAAGGCAATTACAATACACTTTATCCATCATATGCTGATGTTCTAAAGATTAACTTCTCTAAGCCTCAAGGACATCCAAAACACAACCCAGGCACAAAGCACAGGCAGCAGGTTAAGCCCACCTCCTCAATTGACACAAGGAATCCAAAGTCACAGATGCTGAGCCTGTAAGGCAGGCATTGAGCCAACTAAACATTCTTAGTATAGGTATATACCAATGTATATGCAAATGTCCCATCCCTCCAGAATCTACTCCAACCCTATCGTGTCCCACCCCTCCAGAATCTACTCCAACCCTATCGCACCACCAGACCACTAAGATCCAGCAACAAAAATCACTTGCAGATCACTAAAGCCAATAACTCTGCTGGTGAAGCACTATTCTATTGCGCCAAAGCCAAATTATGGAACTCACTCCCACCAACAATTACCTCCGTACCATCATGCACCCACTTCAAAACTTTACTAAAAGTGCACCAATAAACATGCTGGCTATGCCCTTGCAACTCCCACTCTAGTATCATCCACCCCATCCAACCACTACCTTTCTTTCCACAACAATAACTACCTTGATTATAGCAAGCTCAGATGCTCATAAGCCTAGTACTTGTTATACAGCAGGAACTTCTCATTGTAACATTTGTTAATGTCTGTTATGTACTTCACAGATAAAGATTCTAGTTGTCTACTGATGTACTATGTTCTTCATCTGTAAATATGTTGTAAGCAATTGCTATGTTAAATTGTTACTCACTATGTAATCCAATGTAACTACTGTCTGTTTATTTTACTGTGGAGCTTTTCTCCCCAGGCCTCCGCTAAAAATGGACCTACATCCAGTCGGACACTCACGGTCAACAAATTTAAGTAAATAAATAAATAAATAAAATATACAGATATGTCTCCTACAAGGATGACCAAGGAAAGAGTGATGGTTAGTCGCTGGTTTGGTGCCAGTATCCATCAAATCAAACATGCACTCCCAAGACCTTAAACAAGTACAACTGTGACCTTGTCATAGTACATGTAGGTGTCAGAGACTTGAGATGTTTCTTTTTATATAGTCATGATGGAGCTCTCAGACTTTGTGTCCCAGGCAGGTATGAGTCTAGCACTGAACAGCATTCCACCTTCTCCAGGGAGGATACAACATACGATCAACAATAATTGTCTTCAGTAATTAGCTTAGTTTTTGGTGTCATTCAAAGGGAAGCCAATATTTGTTAGCCTGGGAGGATATGATTGGCAGACCATGCTACTTTGCAAGAGATTGCCTACATTTGTCCCTTCAAGGGTTTCAGTTATTTACAAAGACATTATTCACTCCCATTGTGCCCTTTTAAGGCAATTCCAACATAATAAACCTGCCAACATAACAAAGCAAGCAAAGGAAAATCTGAAGGTGTTATTGATCAGTGCTAGGTACCTAAAGAAGAAACTCCATTCACTACAAGCTCTTCTCACCCTGGAGGATGTAGAAGGCTGTGTAGTGACGGAGATGTTTAAAATGACAGAGAGCACTCCAGTTGTGTTGTAGTGCTCTTATCCATTTTAAACCTTGTTTTAGAGCACTCTGCTGTGCAAGGTTATAAGACATGCACACACTTAGACGACCTACTGTGCAGGAGGAGAAACTTCTCACCCTGGAGGATGTAGAAGGCTGCGTAGTGACGGAGATGTTTAAAATGACAGAGAGCACTCCAGTTGTGTTGTAGTGCTCTTATCCATTTTAAACCTTGTTTTAGAGCACTCTGCTGTGCAAGGTTATAAGACATGCACACACTTAGACGACCTACTGTGCAGGAGGAGAAAAAACAAGGCTGTGTCTCAGTCTTCTTCCAGAAGAAACTTGCATCAAAACTGGCTAAGCAGTATGTTGTTCTACAGCTTCATGTCCAAATAACCACCAGAAAGGTCCCCCTACCATATGTTAGAACTCTGTATGACAAAAGAAAGCCATAGTGCCTACCTACAGGAACTAGAATCATCCTGTATTAAACCCAATACCATTTTTCCTAGGTGATCTAAACTATGCAAATCTAGACCAAGAAACCTACACCACCACTAGTGCACAAGCACAGAGATTCCTGCATTTTTTTATCAGTACAAATGCCTTGGAATAATTAGTCAGAGTACCCGGTAGGTTGAACAGCATCTTGGATCTTGCCCTTACTAATATGGGGACATTCTGCAACATCCTTTACATCTGTTCACCACTTGTTCGATCAGTTTACTATCGTTTGTGTGAATGACAATCTGTCGACAGCACTGCTGCTGAAAATCAGAATGTGCACAAAATTTAAATGGATGGGATAGTCGAACACACTTATGCAAATGCAGTAGGGCATTTGCATAAGTGTATTCGACTATTTGCTCAGAGATCGCGATACAGTGGGGATTGGAAATACATCCATATCCCCACTGTAGTGCGATCTCGGAGTTAGAATATATCAGTAGCAGGCAACATCATCTCTTATATGGCTATCACGTGATGGTTTTGGTAACAATGTTGACTCAAATGTGTCGATCATTTGGGTCAACATTGTGGCAGTTCGGAATGTTTGTGTTCAGTTTTAGTTTTCGTTGTTTCAAATGGCAAATGTTTTGCCGTTCAAGCAAACAGTAGTAAACCCGTTAGATCTGACCATAAACCCATGTCGACTGAAATAAAAATTGAAACCAGGGACCCCTTCCACCCAAGGTACTTTTAGACATTTCTACTGGATAAAGTACCTACTCCTAAGTGTTACATTGCAAAGCTTACAAACTTAAAATCTCACTCCAAGGTTGTGCAGCCTCAGAGTTGAGTTAGTCAGGTAATTCCACTGAATATGCATATATATCACCACCCTATACCAACATGTAAACAACTGCATAAATGCAGCTGTAGCCTATAGGAAAAAAAAAAGAAGCAAACATAGAAGCTTTACAGTAAAACAAAGTGAATTCTGACCAAAGGTAAGAAGAGTAATTCCCAGAATGATCAAACTCTTGTCACAGAAGTAAACAAACCACTCCAGAGCTTAATAAAATCCATCAAAGCTAAGTTTGAAAGTGAAATAGCTACCAAAGCCAAAAACAATCACAAGTGCTTTTTAAGTTATGTTCATAATCTCAGAAGCAGAGCACAGCTCTGCACTGAGCTGATTGCAAGCAGTATTACCTGCACCGAGGCTGAAGATATAGCAAAACTACTGGCCAATAAATTCACCTCTAACCTTACCCTTCACTTCCCTCTGTCTGTCCTACAAAATGTACCTGAAATTAGCTTCCCTCCAGCTATCACACAAGACCAAGTCCTAAAAGCACTATCAAAATCAAAAAAAATCTTGCATCAGTGGTTCCTAGCAATAGCCCTGTATGCATCTTAAATAGCATAAAGTGCAGTTTACCTAAGCCCATAACAACAGCCCCCATACAGGTTTTGTACCAAATGAATGGAGAACAGCTACAGTCATTATCCTGCCTAAGGAAAGCCCATTTACAGACCCATAAGTCTGACCAGCTTCATAAGCAAAACCATTGAAAGATGCATCGTGGAACTAATCAATAAGAGCATAGTAAACCTCCAAACAATGGACCTCTCTGAGTTTGGATTCATCAGAGTCAGGCCATCCTTACTCAGCGTGGTAGACATTTTTGAAAAGGTCAACAAAACAATGGATGAGGGTAAAATGGTGCACTCTGCATACCTTGACCTGGCTAAAGCTTTTGACACAGTCCCAAACTCAGATATAGTAGGAAAGCTAAACTAACTAATAGATCCTTACATCAGCTGTTGTATTGTCAAATGGCTCACAGATAAAATGCATGAGATCAAAATAGGAGAAGTTGCCTCCACAAAGAGACAAGTCACCAGTGGAGTCCCTCGGGGTTTGCAGATGGCTGCATGATAGTCATTGAATCCCCAAATGACTTAGCCATCCTGCTTGAAAGCTTGTCCCAAATAAATTACTAGTACTGAAATCACATACTGAAACTGAATGCAAAAAAATGAATTATCATATCCTTTGGGAGGTCATCAACCCTTGGGAACTACCACATTGACAAAACAGCCCTATGAATTGACCCAGTTGTTTGGTATTTGGGAACTTATATGAACAGTGACCTAACTTTTGACCAGCATGTGTCTACTGTCATAAGAAAGTCCTTCTGTATTGCACAGCTTGCACAGCTTATAAACAAAAGTGTTGTGTATAGATCTAGGGATGCCATTGTCCACCTTTGCTCAGTCTCATTAGGCCATTAATTGAGTATAATATCCCCATTTGGCATGTATCTGTTCAGGCACATGCAACAACTGGAACACCCACAGAGATATGTTACTAAATGAAAACAAGGTCTAAACGATATGTCCTGAATGGACTGACTAAGACCTCTTGTCACTCTACTCCATGTCCTACAGACTGCTAATAGGTGACCTGTGTCTGGCATACAAGGTACCCACTGACATATTGTTGGCTCTACTGCACATCAGCAAGTCAAGTGGCATCAGAAATACTCAGTCCAGGGATCTAAACCTCTTTGACAACATCAACTTAGTAGCTTGGAGGGACCAGTAAATCTCACAGAGGATACCACTACTCTATAACAGACTCCCATGTAAAATAAAGCTCACCCCTGTCTGTATTCAAGCACAGCTTGGATCTGTGGATGGGTGTTGGAAAATTTACCCCAGAACTGCCCTCTGGTCTACTAATGGACAGAGGCAGCTCCAAAATGTTTTATCCCACTCATGCATCCCCTAAGATTTTGCATAGTATGATCTCAGTTATAAGGCATATATTAAATAATTATTATATATTGTATAATTATCGACCATGAGATGGGTAAGGCCAGTCTGCCAGTCTAGGATAGGTTAATTCAAGCACCAAAAGGGAAATTGGCTAGGCCTAAAATATGGTCTACAAGAGCAGCTAGCCTAGTACTTTACTGTGAACCTATGAAATGCAAATAGAGTAAAAACAACATTAAAATAATAGTAAATGCAATAGTAAATGCTTTCATCTCAAAAGCAAGACATTTCATCAGACTTTGGACATAACATTGCAGAATACTTAAATGCTAGAAACAAAGTTCAAATCAACAAAAAGTAAATTTCTTTTAATTCAATGCACAGTCCTCCTCCTCTTTAAGTATACTTTAAATTTCTCCATATTGTTAAAACCAGATGGAGTACAAGCATCCGGTTTCACCTGCCATCACTATTCGATAATTTTCTTGATGTACCACCAGTGTAAAATCTTGAACACCAAACAGATACCAGCATAAATCACATTCTTGGAATAATGTGTAAACACTGCAGTTATTTTGAACATAGAATTACACAAACTAACCTCAGATGAACCTTTCAACAAAAATTTACAATGGTTGTAGTTCTTGCAAGATACCATTTTACCATTAGAAGCATTTTGTTCCAGTAAACCTTTTACATTTTTAGCATATTTGTCAGTTATCAAAATGCATTAATGAGCATTTTTATTCTGTTAGATCTATGGGTAGTACCAATGCATTATTTAAACATACTACTGTATATATGGCTGCCATTTTTAAATGTATAGAGCTAGAACAAGTGATTTCTCCATATGGCAAATGCATCATAGATGAACTGTTGGAATGGAAAGAATATTGGTGACAAGTTGAACATTGTTTAATCGTAATTTTTATATAGCTGCAAGTATTGAGGAAAACAGATCCTCTCTCTCAGTAAGACTTGCTCTAGTTTATCCGTTAGTGTCAGTATCATCTGCAGTGCCTACAGCCCTTCATAGTAACACCAGACGTCATC
This sequence comes from Protopterus annectens, assembly GCF_019279795.1. Taxonomy (NCBI): domain Eukaryota; kingdom Metazoa; phylum Chordata; order Ceratodontiformes; family Protopteridae; genus Protopterus; species Protopterus annectens. The sequence continues at coordinate 533,678,940 of NC_056730.1, read as the reverse complement.
TGCAGTGCCAACAGCCCTTCATAGTAATGCCAGACATCATCTGCAGTGCCTTCAGCCTTTCATAGTAAAGCCAGAAGTGTTATTGACTTGATCCCTCTTGATATGAAATTTTCATCACTAGACAACAGTGAATTCTCACATGCATCCATTTGATTAATAAAACACAACAATAATCTTAAGCTCCAAAAGACAGCGGACTATAGGAAACAGCAAGACACACTTGTAGCTATATTAAACTCCCAAAGTTTATTAATATTAATGCAAATCAGGATAAATTCACAGCGTTTTCGTCCACAAAATACCAGACTTCATCAGATACATTCAGTACTTGACTCCATGCTCATTATATACCCATCAGTCCTGTCAATTAATCAAGCAATTAAATAATTAAAACATTAATTAATATTCTTTTTTTAAAAGACCATAAAACTAAAAACATGAATTACTAAAAATACATTTAAAATACTACTAAAAAGTTTTTTAGAAGAAGAATAAACATTTTATGTTTGATGTTTATAAACCTAATGTGATTATGAACAAATATATACAACAATTCTTATGATGAAATAAAATAAATCAAGAAAATACTTAAATTACTTAAAATATACTTAATGCTAAATAGAAATCATATCTAAGTGACTCATAATTTAGTCAGTCTTAGTTTCAATAGTGGTGTTAGGGAGATGTTATCAATAAGGCGGGGGGGTTTATTAGCTTGTAAAACAACTTGCCAAAATGTTTCCCTATATGCCAATAAAGATTCCCATGGTCCTCCCTAGGGTCCTTGGACACCACTTCTACAACAAAAAAGCCATACTTGGCATCGGGACAAGTCAAAATATGTCTATGTAATGCATTGTAATTATTTTTATTACTGATGCTATTCATGTGCTCATAAATCCTACGCTTAAGCAGCCTTTCAGTCTTCCCCACATAAAAACTTTCACATACACTACACATAGCAAGGTACATTAACCCAGAGCTATTGCAATTTGAATAACACGGGGAAGCTATAACCTTGTTCCTAACGGCAACCAAAACTTCTTCTTTCTGCGTAGTATGAGCACACTGCCTACAAGCACCACACTTATATGTACCCTTTCTTTTGTGTGAAAGGGAAGATGTATGGTTTGCTCTTTCCAATAAATTTTTAATATTCTGTCCCCTTCTAAACACTACCTTAACTGAATTTTGTTTAAGGTTGGGCAAGTCAGTCAATTCAAAACATTTTTTGCACTCATTCTCAACTATATTTTTAATGTTGTAAGCATTACCACTAAAATTGGTGATAAATGCCTTACAATAACCAGCGTCATTGCCATTGAGTGCTCCATGTGTGTTAGAAAAATCAATATCCTTACCTGAAATAGGGGTATATTTGTCTTTTCTGCCTTGGAAAACTTCCTGTTGAATACTGGAAATAAGAGTATCTGGGTAACCTCGTTCCAAAAACATACCTCTCAGCAAGGAGCATTCATACTGAAAATCAACCTCTTCGGATATCATGTGACTGGCACAAACATACTGTCCTTTCACAATCCCCTTCTTTTGAAAGAAGGGGTGAGCACTAGTAAAACTAACCAATGTTTGAAAACATTGGTTTTCTGTGAACAGTAGATTTGAAACTCTGTTGGTGTTTACTGATATGAACATCTAGATAGTCCACTTCATCAAAACTAACTTGATGGGTGAACTGAAGAAATTTGGTAGTATGATTAATGTACTTAATAAACTCTTCTAATGTATATACATTTCCAGTCCAAAAAATGCAAATATCCAAAAACCTGGTATATAGCTCCCAGTATTGGATATATGGACAATTATAGATACATTTCTTTTCCCAAATAGATACTATCATATCAACAAATGTGGGGGGCGCAATAATCTTAAGCTGTCATAGGTAGGTACTAGGCTCTTGGCCCTAGGGCCTATATAAGACTAGCCAAAAATGTATCCTGGCTTTCACCACCCAAGAAAATTATTTTCCTGTGCCCCTGTTGAGCAGAGCCACAGAAGTGATCCCTGGGGTGAATTTCCTATTTCCTATCCAATCATCAAGATTTTTCTTTAAGAGTGCTAATGAGGAGCTCTGTTTGGCATAGATAGGTAGTCTGTTCCAGAGTATGGGAAGTCTCTGGGACAGGAATCTCTCCCTCCAGCATGTTCTGTTTATTGTGGTGACAAGGTTTAGGTCCCTAGAGCGTGTAGCTTGGTGGGATTGGGATTTCTTTAAGTGGAGCATGTCCAACAGCTCTGGGTTGGACATAGCTTTGTATGTTAGGCAGAGATCACCTCTGAGTAGGCGATATGCGACGGAGTAAAGCTGAAGTTTTTTGAGACAGTCTGCATAGGGCATCTGTTTGAGGCCAGTAATCCTCTTTGTGAGGTATTTCTGTGACCTTTCCAGTTGTTGTAAATGTCTTGTGAGGTACATACCAAAAGGGGCGTTGTACTCTATAATGCGTCTAATGAGTGATGAGTAGAGGGGAACAATGACCTCTTTTTTTCTGGATGAGAACCTTTTTGTGATGAGGTGAGACACATAGAAGGATTTCCTGACCACTGTGGCGATGTGATTATCAAAGGAGAGACTACTGTCCACCTGTGTCCCAAGGTCTCATCACATTTTCAGCGTTAAGTAGACTACCAGTTATGTGGTAGTTAATGAGTACAGAGTTTTTACCAAAGGGGATGACAATTCACTTTTTGGCATTGAGCATGAGGCCATGGCTTTGACACCAGGCATCTATCTCAGTGAGGCCCTTTTGTAGTATGTCCACATTGTTAGGAGTTTCGATTATGGCTCCTAGTTTGCAGTCATCTGCAAACTTTGTTAGCCAAAGACCTTCTGTGTTAGCCTGTACTTCAGAGAAGTAGATACCAAACAGGAGAGGACCCAGGACTGAACCCTGTGGTACTCCACTTGTCACTGGTCTGTAGTCAGATTTGGAGTCTGCTACTTTAAGAGTGTGGGTTCTGTCCATGAGCCAGTTGGCAACCCATCTTCTGACCTTGGGATTTATACCTAGCTTATTGAGCTTATCTATAATTCCAGAGTGGGGGATGGTGTCGAAAGCCTTGGCGAGATCTAGATAAGCTGTGTGAACCACCTTACCCTCATCTGTGGATTTGGTGACTGCTTCAAAGAAGTCAATCAGGTTTAGGAGACATGATCTGCCTTTTACAAATCCAGCTGGGTAGGGTCCAGAGATTGGAGATTACCAATGTCTTTGTTATGAGTTCCATGATGATACGTTCCATGGCCTTGCAGACCAGGCTCATCAGGCTAATGGGGCGGTAGTTCCCGTGGTCCGTCGTGGCTCCCCCTTTGTGGAGTGGGATAACCGTCGCGATGCGCCATTCAGTGGGCACAAAGCCTGAAGTGAGGCTATGATTGAACATGCTACTTAGGTAGGGTGCCAGTTCATTCTGTAGTTCATGTAGAACGTAGCCTGGGATATTGTCACGTCCCATGGATGCTGTGTTCTTGGCTTTGGAGAGTGTGTTTTTTACCTGTGCAGCCATGATTACAGGAACTTTGCATTCTTCCGGTATAGAGATGGGCCCTCTAGGGGGTGAGAGGGGGGTAAAGTTAGCACTGAACCTATCTGCCAGGATGTTGGCAATATCAGTTGGTTCTGTATATTTAGTGCCATTGTGCTGTAACTCAGAGCATATCTGAGTGTTGCCATTGAGATTCTTGACATAGCTATAGAATGCTTTGTGGTTGTCTTTAGAGTCAGTGGCAATTTTGTTTTTGTAACTAGCTTTGGAGAATTTTATGAGGGATCTCAGCTTCTTACTGAGGTTGACCAGGGAGTTCCTCCAGTCATGGGATTTTACTCTTTTTTGCAACAGTTTCTTTCTTCTGTTGTAGAGTTTGTTTATGGTAGAGGACACATTTTATTTTAGCTATTTACACAAGGACTTCCAAGTTACAAAGTTTTAAGTTCTACAGTCAGTCCTTCCATCTACAAAAAGTATCCACATACCATATCCACATTTGTATCAGTAGTCCTAACTACAGAGGAAGCATTGAATTGGATTTCCCAACCTGTAGGAGTAATTGTCAGCTTTTTCTTGATTCCAAACCACATGGCTTGTGTGTGTGTGTGTGTGTGTGTGTGTGTGTGTGTGTGTGTGTGTGTGTGTGTGTGTGTGTGTGTGTGTGTGTGTGTGTGTGTGTGTGTGTGTTTAAAAATAAGATGTAAGTGATTAACCAATATGTTCAGGTAAGCCAGATTCTGTTGAAGGAGGTTGATTTATAAATAACCATTTCATTTGCATATACAAGTATAGGAACTGTAAAGATATTTCTGTAGGAAATCTAATGCTAAATATCAAGAAGAGGAAGGAGAAAGTACTGACCCTTGGAAACCCTTTTGAATAGTGGGACTTGATCTGAATGGGTGGGTCCTACTTTATTATGAAAGTTACTTTTTGATAGATATTTTCAAACCAACCTGATGTATCATTAGCAACACCTGAGGTTGTGAGGGTGCTGAAGACCAGTCTGTGATTCACAAGATCAAATGCTTTGGTAAGGTCCACAAAATGGAGCACTGGTCAAATTTCCTTTATCTATATTAAGTATGATGTTATCACATATATGCACAATGGTAGTCATTGTGCTTCATCCATTCCAGAAATTATACTCGTGCCTAGAAATATTGATGCCCTTCTATTCTCATGTTACAGTATTCATAACAGTAGGGAGGTGTGCAGTGCCACCGTCTGGCCAGTATACCAAAGTCTTTGTTCCAGGAGTGTACGTGTGACGTCCCTTACGAGCGCCATAAACCGACGGGTATAAAAGTGACGTCTGCACGTACCCTTATCAGAATTTTTATGCCATAGGGAACATCGGACTCCTGTTTGCCAGTTCCGTAAGTAGATCATATTACTTCAGATGAACGGTTACGATTCCGTTCAAGACCAGATGACCGCTTCTTCGACTGATACAGATAAGTCCCACATTGGCTTTTTTCCTTCCTTTTGATTACAGTTTAGACTTACATGTAGCTAGAAAGGGGGGAAGTATGCTTGTGGGCGACAAATTCCTCACAAGGACATGCACAAGAAGTGCATATTTTGCTTAGGCGAGGCCCACGACCATGCATCCTGCCCCATTTGTAAATCTTTCATCCCCAAAACTCTTCGCAGCTTCCTGGCAGCATTGAAGTTGTATTTAGAAAATCAAAGGCTATATCGCTTACTGCTCAGTATGGAAGGAGGAGTAGGCCCTGCCGCTGAGGAAGAAGGCCAAGAAAATTAGGCCGGAATCCCAAGCTGTGCCTCAGGTGTCTGAGCAGGTTCTTGAGGCACTTGAAAGCCCAGAATCCTCTCAGACGGCCGTTTCAAAAGCAGGCCCGGGAACCTTAATGGAAGCTGGGATGCCAGAAACCATGTGTACGTCCACTGGGGCTAATCAGCCATCAAATCCTGATGGCAGAGAGGAACCACTACTCACTCAGTTGGAAGGCCCTGCTCCTTCTCTTCCTACCAAACAGACATCCACCTTGATTCTTTCTCCACCAGCCACTCCTTTGAAGAAAAAACAAAAAAAACTAAACATCTTGAGCCTCAACTAGTTCCTGGTTGGGAAGCGTTCTCACAAAGTCTCTCTAAAGCATTTCAGGCCTTGCAGACACAACTCCCCCCTACTGTCTCACCTCAGCCATCCTTGCAGGTATCTGAGGAAGACTACTCCACTTCTGAGAAATACTTTTCTTCTGAAACCCAAATAGACTCCCCCAAGGATTTCATTACTCTAGAGGAAGAGGAATCCATCTCCCCTGAGTCCCCAGGGGAAGAATGTACCTTTGGGGACACTATCTCCCTCATGAGGGAACATTTTAAGTGGCAGGCATCAGAAGTTTCTGACTCCAAGAAAATATACTTTGACATTTTACAAATGGAGCAACCATCCCCCTCTGCTGCAACCTCTTTATTACCTGCCTTCCAGGTTGCTTTTTTGGCTGCTTCTCAGTCTCCTGACTCGCAACCACCAGCCTCTAAATAACCGGAACGTTTTTATAAGGTCCCCCAGGTCACCCAGTTCTTCTTTAGAAACCCTCCAGCAGACCCAGCTGTTATAGCTGCCAATGCTGGCAAAACTACAAGGCAGTTACCTTCCACTGCCCTCTACCCATCCGATAAAGACAGCAAATTCATGGATAGACTAGGGAAGAAAGTATATATATACCTCTACTCTGGCTGTAAGGGCTGTCAACTACCAAACACATATGGCTAGGTATGTCCTAGATACCATATCCAAAGCCTCTACCCTCCTCTTCGAGGTGCCAGATTCTCCCATTAAAGCCCAAGTCAACACTTCTTTCCACAGCATCCCAAGTGACTAGGTACTCCATTAAGTGCAGTTATGATGCTGTGGAAGCTTCATCTAAACCAGCTGCCTCAGGATCAGTTCTAAGGCGATACTCCTGGGTAAGGCTTTAACCTCTTCCCATGGATATGCAGACAAAGTTACTTGATGTACCCTTGGACAATAAGGCCCTCTTTGGGCAGGCTTCTGCTGATCTCCTCAAATCCCTTCAAGAAAAGGGAAAGGAACTACAAAATATGAAACATCTTCTGGTATCCCCTATTCCCAGATACCATAGGAACTACCCACAGAAGCACTCCTTTCTTAGAAGGCAGTCCTTTCACACAGCTCCTCAGTCTAAGGGACGTAAACACCCCAGAAGAAATTCTGCTCCCAGATTTCCAACCAGTTTCTCCACTGCATCCTTTCAGTCAGTCTGACCAATCCACACCAACTCCACTATGACTCACCTACTTTGGACCCAAGTACACCCTTGTCCTTACTTCTCACCCTCTCACTGCCCTCCTGGCGGATAATCACAGCAGAACAATGGGTCCTCTCCATCATTCAGAGAGGATATTTCATGACTTGGAGGATGCTTCCACCTTTCCAAGGTATTTCTCCAACCACCAGAAAACCAAATCCACATATTTCCTACCATCATTCAACAACTCCTATCTCAGGGTACCATAGAACAGGTACCTGCCCCACAAAGAAACACAGGCTTTTACTCCAGGATGTTTCTTGTACCAAAGAAAGACGTCCCTTGGAGGCCAATCCTAGACTTATCCTTTCTAAACCTCTTCCTCAAAGTTCCCAGCTTCAAAATGATTACCTTACCCCTTCTTTTACCACTCATATCCCCACAAGCATTCATGGTAGCCCTGGATTTGAAGGATACCTATCTCCACATCCCTATCCATCCAAATTAGAGGAAATACCTCCGCCTTGCTATAGGCTCCTGCCATTTTCAATTCTCTGCCTTGCCCTTTGGTCTCTCCACGGCCCCTCGAATGTTCTCAAAATGCCTAGCCCCCTTCATTGCTCACTGCAGGACCCAGGTTATACAGATATACCCATACCTAGACAACCTGCTCATCCTTCATCAAGACTACCAAGTTCTTCTACTTCACGTAAAACAGGTGTCCTACACCATGACTCACCTAGGGTTCACCCTAAATCAAGGTAGGAGCACTACTGTATGTTGCAAAACATTCTGATGAGGGTACGTGCAGATGTCACTTTTATACCCAACGTCGGTTTATGGCCCTCATAAGGTATGTCACACGTACCCTCCTGGAACAAAGATTTTAGTATACTGGCCAGACAGTGCTGCTACAGGCAGCATCCTCCCTACTGTTATGAATACTGCAACATGGAAGAGAAGGACATCTAAGGTTATGGTAAGATCTTACACAACTATTCTTTATTCTTGAATATAACTGGCTAGCTGAGACTAATTTCTCTGCATCTTTCCCTAAGCTTGAGAGAATCGAAATTGAACAGACGCCCGAGGATGAAGAGAATGATTTGTTATTGGAGGGTGCTTAGATTTTTCTAGATTTCCAAATAGAGTATGTAATAGTTTGTGTAAGGGAGAAGTGGAAAATATGGTGAGGGAGGATCTACAAAGCTGTGTATACAAATGGTTCCAAATAATTAAAATTAATATTTTATAGGAGACTGGGAAGCCCATGACTAGAAAAGTCCTACATTCCTGAGTGAATTATTTTTTCCCATCTGATATAAAGATAACGGCTTGGTGCCATTTCAGTTTTAGATTTCTGATTTTCAGCATTACGAAAAGTCATTCTGTCCTCAGCTGGAGATAGTCAATGAATACCAACACAAATCTCTCTCTTTTAGGTAGAGTAAGAAAAAAAAAAAAGAACTGGAGCAGCATGATTTTTAACTTTTTAATATAAAACAAAAACGTTAGCAGTTTCATCTTATCTCAGATGACTTCATCAGACTAATGAACCATCAACCCAAACTCACTTAAAATAATTATTCTTGAACATATGATGTTATAAAATCATGTGACATAAAAACTAAAAAAACTAAAATAAATAAATGAAAAAACAAGAATAACTGGACGTTCGTCATATTTATCACTGCTGCAGTAGCCCTAGCTGCATGGGTTATATCTTGCCAATGATATAACAGCTAGACAGCTTCCTAAGCATCAGGGAACCTTGTGCACACCCAAACTGTCAGGTAGCCAGAGCTGAGCTGACTAAAAGCACAACTGAAGCTTTTGAGGATCAACCGTCGGCTTATGCTTTTCTTTGCTGGGCAGATAAGTTCCCTTTGCGGGAAAAAAAACTTCCATTTTCTTAATTGTTTTAATGGTTTATTACATTCCTCTTCAGGAAAGTTATTTTAAAAGGTAAGATTGCTGTGTTATAAAGAACTGTCTTTTGATTGTAACATAGTTTTAAACAACAGGCTATTTTTTTCTGTCAGTTTAAAAGTGCTGTAAAGTAACTTTTTTCTGTAGAGAAGTTGTGTTTTATTTTGTGTGGTTGGCATAGTATTTTAAAATGCTTTTTACTGTATCTTTCTGTCAAAAAAGTAACTTTTGTGGACTGTTAGCATTTACTGGTAATTGCTGCTGGTCTTCCCAGGGAAATAGGCACCATTTTTGGCTTGACCATGGAACAGACTTGTCCTACAGTCAGTACTTCCATCTAGAAAAAGAAAAAATTAAGCAAACAGCCTTTGCCACCACAGCAGGCTAGCAGTTTGCCTCATTCACAGGTGAGTGACTCAGCTGTGGCCATTTGTTATACCCCAGTCCACACATCTTTTACTGCAGATCCCTCTGGTGTAGCACCTGCAGCGGATATGGACTCGGGTTTAGCTATATCATCTGTGGCTGTTGGGGTCCCCTCAGTAGGCAGGGAAGAACCACTCTTGTTGGTCCTGCGAGAGGAAACGGGGAAGTTTTCCGTGCTCTGTCAGAATGCTTTGTCCATCCCTGGGGAAACAGCTGCTCCCATTAGTAACACAGTTGGCCCCATTTTCCTGTCAAAAAGAAACAGAAAACCAAGCATGTATTTACTCGTCCTAAATTTTCTTTGGATAGGAGTAGATTACTGGGTCTGGCTCAGGGTTTAATTCAGGCTATTTATCCTTCTTGTAAAGTAGTTTCTGGTAAAAGGAAGAGGAATTCCTCTTTTCCGTAAGAGATTAGGATTCTGAATCTGAACAGGAAGATGCAGGGGTGGATAAAGGTTTTTTTCCATCAGATTTCTAATCAGACTCAGAGCAGAGCTCAGTTTCTGATTCTCTTTCCCCTGAGACTACTGCTAGAATGTGCCAGTGTTTTCACTGGGAGAACACTGAGAACTTTCTCAGTCCCTCCCCTCAGAAAATACTAGGAGTTGTACAGAAGAATTCCAGAACCTACACCCATTCCTCCTGTTTTGTCTGCTTTAGTGTGTGTTACTGCCTGCAATTTTCCTGATAGTCAACTAGCTACCCCTAAAAAGGCAGTTAGGATGTATAATGTTGCACAGCCTTAAAAATTGTTAGTTAATTTCAATCCTACTCTTTCTGATAAGGATGGAAAAGTTATTGATAGCTGTGGGGGAAGAGTGTATACTTTTTCAAACCTGATTTTCTGAATTTTGAATTGTCAGACTCGTATGTTAAAGTTTATGCTGAGAAATTTTGAAAGTATGAGGAATGTTTTATCTACACTTTCTTTTGAGAAAAAGTCTGCTTTAAATAATGTTCTTCTTTTGCACAGGCCTACCTCTCAACTGTATAGATTTTCGCGGAATATCCAGATTTTTTGCCTTGTATTTTGTATCCATTTCTCATAAAGTTGTAGTTTTCTGGCAAATCATTGGCAAACCATTAAGGGTTGAAGTCAGAAAATAATAACAGACATTTGAGTTTCAGACTTCATACCCTTCAGAAAGTTCATGCTAACAAGAAACCTGTTGATGTTCATCGTGTTACACTGCTGCAGTCATTACACTTGGGTTATCCTGCCGTCAGGCGTTCCCGCAGTTGGCCAGAGTTCCAAAGTCTTGGTCCGGCATCGGTTACTGTCGCCTCCTTCCTGACATCAGTGCGACAGGGGTATATAAGATGCAGCCGACGCCATTTTCTTCAGTCTTTCTTGCCACGCAGTGCCCGAAGCAGAAGCAGTTCGCGAGGGCCGGTCAGCCGACTCCTGAGATTTTCATTCCGAATCCAGAACCGAAGTCTTCTAAAAGAGCTAAGTACCCCGTTGGGGAAACTTTTTCTTGCCTCAGACCGATGTCAGTAAAAGTTAATAACTGTATTTCTTGTGGGAAGCAAATACCTCATAAGGATTTCCACTCCTATTGTATTCCATGCCTAGGCCCTGACCACAACGTCACTGGTTGTCGGTTTTGTGCTAGGTTTAACAAGCGCACTATTAAATGTCGGTTTGATTTTCCCCGACATTAATTTGGTAGAAAATTCAATTGCACCATACCGTCGGAAGTTCCGACGACCGCAATGCATAAAAAGCGCAAGGACAAAGACAGGCATCCGAGGCCCAAAACTGACAACGAGGCCTCTTCTAGGCTGGTCTCCGGTTTTCAGCGAGGCGCCTACGCAGCCCCTGACGACCACTTCCACAGAACCACAGACCGCCTCCGACTCCCACATGGAGCTGGCTGGGCCTTTGGACGCACTAGGTCTTCAGCTTACCGATCCTAAACCTACAGTGGGAACCGAAGTAGCTGAGCAATCCACACTTACAGAGGGTGTTTTCAGACCTACCCAGTTAACCATTAAACCTTCTGTTAAGTCTAAGCCCCCCTTAAAAGCAAAGAAACAGACACAACTCTCTCCAGGACAGGCTTCCATGCCTAAGAAACAAATGCTAAAAATAGCCGAGGACCTAATCACCCTGATCAGGGGGTCCCATCCCCCTCCTGATAAAAGGCTCAGACAGGATGCAGACTATGAATCTTCTGACTAGGTGTCCATTTCCTCCGACTCTTCCTTGGACCTAGGATATTCTTTACCCCCTTATGAGGATTCTGATGTTGAGGAATCTATTCCATCAGCCTCTCCGCCTGAGGATTACTCCTTTGGAGAGGCCTTACATACCATGAGGGAGCATTTCCATTGGGAAGGTCAGGATTACTCAGAATCCAAGAAAAGGCTTAGAGACTTCCTTTTATTGCCTCAACACAGGCCCCTTGCTATCCCGCCAGTTTTAGACATTGTGGATGATGTGTATACTGAGTCCAGTTTGAACCCTGACTCCTTACCCCAAGCCCCAGTTAAACCTGATAGATATTAGAGTTCTTGACTCACACAAAGTTCTTTACAAAAGCCCTGTTGCTGACCCCAAAACTATTTCTCAGGGACCCAAAGGGATTAAGGCCTCATCAGCAAAACCCCTCAGTTCCCTCTGACAGAGATTCCAGAGCATTAGACAGATGGGGAAAGAAGGTATATACGTCTGCAACTTTAGCAATGAGAGCCTTGAATTGCCAGTCTCACATGCTAAAATATCAGCAATTTTTGATGTTTTAGTTGAAACAAAAGATGCTTCCAGATTCAGATCCTCCTAACTTAAAAGAAATGCAGGATTTATTGCATGCAGCTAAACAAGTGGTAAAACATACTTTACAATGTGGGTTTGATTCCTTAGAGGCCTCCTGTAGAGCAGCAGTTACAGGCTCTGTCATTAGAAGGCATGCTTGGTTAAAAGAACATACATTACCAGATCATGTTAAGGTCAAATTATTGGATGCACCTTTGCAGCGGGATGTGCTGTTTGGTGTTAAGGCAGAGGAGGTATTAAAGAAGATGGAGTATAAGGCAAAATCTATGCAAACTGTGAAAGATTTCTTACAGGTTCAGCCTCCTCGTTTTAGCAGAAATTGGCCAACAAAGAATTGGTCCTTTCCAGTCACAGATAGACCTCAAAGGGGCAGGTACAGACGTCCACGAGGTAGAGGTCAGACACAAGGCCCTTACAGGCCTCGACAATGGGGCACACCAGGCCAGAATGAATGGGAAGACAGGCCTCAACCTTATAAAAAACAGACTCAATGACTTTCCACTACAGCTGCCAAACAGTTCTCTCTTGGCAGCCCCCTTAGGAAGAAAACTGGCACTTTTCTATCACAACTGGCATTGCATCACCAAAGACAAATTGGTTCTCAACATTGTATCTCAAGGTTACAGGTTCCATTTTCACACCCTGCCAAGGCTAAAAGGAATGCCAAATCTGCCACCAAATCAATGGACAGAGGCTCAAAAACAAATTACAGCACTCATGGACATGAGAGCTATTCAAAAGATACCAGCACAGGAACAAGGACAAGGATTTTACTCAAGACTCTTTCTGGTTCCCAGAAAGGACAAAGCCTGGAGACCCATTCTGGACCTTTCTACACTAAACACTTACCTGGATGTTCCGAAATTCAAGATGTTGACACTACAGCAGCTTCTTCCCATGCTGGGCAAGAAAGCTTGGCTCGTGACTTTGGACCTCAAAGTGGCATACCTGCATGTCCCTATCAGACAAAACTGCAGAAGATACCTCAGATTTCTAGCTGGTTCAATGCACTATCAATTCTCTGCACTGCCCTTTGGCTTACCTACTGTGCCCAGGGTCTTCACAAAGTGCCTGGCACCAGTAATTGCATTTTGCAGGCAAAAAGGAATTCAAATTTATCCATACCTGGACGACTGCCTGATTCAAGCAGAGAGCAGGGACATTCTACTAAAGCATCTGGCGTACGTAAAAAAGTTATTAAGTTGCCTGGGGTACAAAGTAAATGAAAAGAAATCAAAACTAGTGCCCTCACAACAGATAATATTCCTGGGTGCCATCTTGAACACAACGGCCCAGATGGCTTATCTCACACCAGACAAGCAAAGACAACTGACTCAATATTTTCAATAAATGGCAACAAAGACCTAACTCCCTGCAAGAAAAATTCTGCAGGCCTTGGGCTACATGGGATCTTGCATACTACTAATTCCATATGCCAGACTGCATATGAGGAAACTACAATGGTACCTAAGGAGCGTATGGTCTCAACACTGTCAACGTTTGGAAACAGTTATATCATTAATTCCTTGCCTACAACAGGAGTTTCGTTGGTGGGCACAAGCTTGTCACCTCAACAAGGGACAGCCTTTCACTCAACCCACAGCCAGGCAAACACCTGTTAAATGTTAAATGTTAAAATTGCCTCATGTACACAGACAACCCTTTCCTCCTGCCAACAAACACAAATGTATGTGAGAGATGCAACTATACAGCCAAACTGGAGGCCAAGCTCTCTCAACCCAAGGCTGGAACAGCCAGTCAGGAGGAGAAGGGAAACACTTGCACCACACTTCCAGTTTCACATACACCAGTCATACATGCACCAGCAAACAACACACACAAATACACAAAAACCTACTCGGAGGCTCTAAATAAAAATCTGCCTAAGCAGCAGAGACCTCCAAAGTAGACATCCAAGCAACCTCCACCCTCAAACAACAACCACGTATCACATACTTCACAAAGTCAGTGTGCCACGCAACCACAGCCCTTAAGGCTTAACAACACACCCAATACACTCATAATAGGTGACTATTGTCAGGCACACTGACGTTCCACTCACTAGACTGAACAAGGAGAAGGTTACTGTAAGCTGCCTGTCAGGTGCCAGGATCCGCCACATAACACAAGCACTCGGGTCACTCCAAAACAAGTACAAATATGACTCTGTCATTGTACACGTTGGTGTGAACGACCTGAGACATACCTCCGTGGACTACATGAAAAGAGACATAGAGGAGCTCTCTGATCATGCAGCCCAGGCCGGTATGACCCTGACCCTGAGGAGCATCTTGCCCTCACCAAGAATGATGCCACAGTACAACGAAAAAATTATCAGTTTTAACAATTGGCTAAGCTATTGGTGTCGTTCAAAGAGGATCCAGTGTTTGTCAGCCTGGGATGACATGCTCGATATGCCACGCTGCTTCGCCAGAGATGGCTTGCACCTGTCGCTCTTAGGCTTTCGAATATTGGCCAAGGCTCTTGCCACCCCCATAGTGCCTTTTTTAAGCAAGGCTCAAAAGACAAACCCACCTCCATAAAAAACACAAGTAACCAAAAACTGAGAGATAATGCTACTCACTGCCAGAAGTCTAAACCTCAAAATGCACGCACTCGAGGCACTCCTTAGCATGGAGAAAATCAATATCTGTGCAGTAACAGAAACCTGGTTCAAGGCTCCAGAGAGCACCCCGACACTACCAGGCTACAACTCATACCATACCTTTCGGCCCCAGAACCCAGACCAAAATACAAAAGGAGGGGGTGTATCCATTTTCATAAAGGATACCCACACCTCCAGGTTAGTAGCACAGCACGAGGCCTCAGAGACCATCCATGTGCAACTAACAGTGGGCAAAGCTGCTTTTCAGATCGTAGCTTGCTACAGATCACCTACCTCATCTCAGGATCCCCACTCAGCATTCCTGAGAACATTGGAAAATATAAAGGTCCTTCCTAACACCATGATATTGGGAGATTTCAACTACACAAACATTGACTGGAATAACTACTCAAGTACAAACTCCTTTGCCCAACGCTTCCTAGAGTTTATAAACTCAAATGCCCTGGAACAGCTGGTCACCATGCCCACAAGAGATGACAACATATTGGACATGATCATCACCAACATGGGGAATCAGTGCTCCTTACCAGAGGTAAACCCCTTGCTGGTAAGATCAGATCATAAATTAATCACACTGGACATCCACATCCCGACCCCACCCCCAGTCAAGGAAACCACTGTGAAAAACTTTTCAAAAGACAACTTCACACTTCTCAAGACCGAGGTGGAAAGTTTCAAAGCCCCCTTGCTAAAGGATAATGCTGCGCAAACCGCAGAATCCTTTACAAATGCATTCTATGAGCACCTACAGGAATGCATGGATCGAGCCATCCCAAGTAAAACCAAGACTTACTCCTCCAAAAAGAGGAAACCTGTCTGGTGGTCCCCGGCCATAAATAAGCTATACAACAGAAGGAGGAAACTATTACATGATAGAGCAAAATCCCAAAAAGGAAAGGCATCACTGATCAATATTAGCAAGAAACTACGATCCCTCATAAAATCATCCAAGGCCAGTTTCGAAAGAAAAATTGCCAAAGACTCTAAAGCTAATCACAAAGCCTTCTTTCGCTCTGTCAAGAATCTAGGTGGCAACTCTCAGATATGCTCTGAGCTAGTGCAAAATGGTAAAAAATACACTGAACCAACTGACATTGCCAACATTCTGGCTGACAGGTTCAGTGCAAACTTAACCCCCCTCACCCCCAAAAGGGCCCGTGTCCATCCCAGAAGAATAAAGAGCCCCAGACATCACAGACACGCAGGTAAAAACAGCCCTTTCCAAAGCTAAAAACACAGCATCAGTGGGACCGGATGGTATCCCAGGCTGTGTCTTACACGAGCTCCAAAATGAACTAAAGCCTCACCTAAATTCACTACTCACAATCAGCGTTACCACAGGCTATGTACCCAAAGAATGGTGTACAGCAACAGTCATCCTGCTCCACAAAGGTGGCGCCACAACAGAACCTGGGAGCTATCGCCCTATAAACCTGACTAGCCTGGTCTGCAAAGCTATGGAGCAAATCATCTTGGAACTCATAAGCAGAGACATTGGGAACCTCTAGGCACTGGACCCTACCCAATTCGGCTTTGTTAAAGGCAGATCCTGCCTCCTAAACCTAGTTGACTTCTTTGAAACAGTTACCAAGGCCATAGATGAAGGAAAGGTAGTCCACACAGCCTACCTGGACCTCGCTAAGGCCTTCAACACCATTCCCCACTCTGGCATCATAGATAAGCTCACCAGCTTGAACATTAATCCCTATGTCACGAGATGGGTTGCCAACTGGCGCACAGATAGAACACACATGTTCAGAGTTGCGGTTACCATGTCCGACTCTAAACCAGTTACAAGTGGCATCCCATAGGGCTCGGTCCTGGGACCCCTCCTGTTCGGTATATACTTCTCTGAGGTGCAGGCAAGCATGGGAGGACTATGGCTGACCAAGTTCGCAGATGACTGCAAACTGGGGGCCATAATCGACTCTCCGCCTGACACAGACATCCTCCAGAAGGGTCTCACAGAGACAGACACCTGGTGTCAGAACCATGGCCTCAAGCTAAATGCCAAAAAATGCATAGTCATCCCCTTTGGGAAAAACAAAGTGCCCACGAATTATCACATAGGTGGTAATCCCGTAAGTACGGAAGATGTAATTAGGGACCTGGGGACCCATGTAGATAGCAACCTCTCCTTTGATAATCACATTGCTAACGTGGTTAGAAATTCCTTCTATGTAGCCTACCTAATCACGAAAGGGTTTACATCTAGATCAAGAGAGGTCATTGTGCCCCTCTACTCATCACTCATTAGGCCCATAATAGAGTACAATGCCCCATTTGGAATGTACCTTACTTGATACCTGCAACAGCTGGAAAGACCACAGAAGTACCTCACCAAGAGGATCATGGGCCTCAAACAGATGCCCTATGCAGCTCGAGTAAAGAAACTCCAGCTTTACTCAGTTGGTTACCGCCTGCTCAGAGGTGATCTCTGCCTGACGTATAAGGCCATGTCCAACCCGGAATTAATGGACATGCTCCACCTCAAGAAAACCAAATCTCGTAGAGCCACACGCTCCAGTGAATTAAACCTCAGCACAACAATAAACAAGACATGCTGGAGGGATAGATTCCTGTCCCAGAGACTTCCCTCGCTCTGAAATAGAATCCCAGTTTATGTTAGGCAAAGCCCCTCACTGACTCTCTTCAAGAGAAATCCTGACGAGTGGATGGGAAATCATAAATTTACCCCTGGGATCACTTCAATGGCCCTGCTAGACAGAGGCCCAGGAAACTAATTTAAAAGGGAGGCGAAAGCCAACACATTCTGGCTAGGCTTATAAATGCCCTTGGGCAGATAGCCTAGTACCTACCTATGAACCTATGTAATTATGGGGGAGATTCTTGAAGATTAGAGACATGCACTTATTAAAACTGTCTTTAAGGGAAAGGGGAGTAGGACAAACCCAGAGACATATAGACCCTTAAGTCTACTTTCATGTTGTGGAAAAATAATGGAGAAGGTAATATTGGATAACTTGTCATAATTGGTAGGTTGGGACCTGAAACCATATATCAGCATGCATATGTTGAAAATCTATTACCACCTGTAACATGATGTTCTATAACAATATAATAACAGCTATGAATGAAAAATTGTGCTGTGATGTAATTTATATAGGTTCATAGGTTAGTGCTAGGCTAACTGCCTTTGTAGGCCATTTGAAGCCTAGCCAATTAC
Organism: Protopterus annectens; assembly: GCF_019279795.1. Lineage (NCBI taxonomy): Eukaryota > Metazoa > Chordata > Ceratodontiformes > Protopteridae > Protopterus > Protopterus annectens. The sequence continues at coordinate 533,661,242 of NC_056730.1, read as the reverse complement.
CCTATGTGAGAATCAAACCCTGAACCTTGTGTTTGTAAGGTAAACACCTTCACCATTATGCCAGCCGCCCTTCTATATCTAGATTTAACCTCAGCATTTGACAGGGTCATACACAAAACACTGATCAATAAATTAGAACAACTAGGTACTGATGTACTCTTGATAAGATGGATAGCTGCATGGCTTTACAAATAAGTATCATACAACAATTGGACAGGTGAAATTCTTGGTTACTATCAGGATGTCCCACAGTGCCCTGTTAGGCCCTTACTTGTTTAGATTGTATCTTTCAGACCTAACTTTTTCATCTGAGGTGTTTTACACACTATATGCAGATGACCTGAAATTGGGTAAACTGATTACACCCATTACAGATAAGGCACGTCTGCAAAAAAACTTGACTAAATTGACCATTTGGGCACAGGAGAATAATATGCTGATAATTACATCAAAAACTAAGCATACGAAATTTCAGACACATAAATTGAAAGGTGAATATTCAATACAGCACACAGTGATTGGGACTATAGGCTTATTTAAGGACCTGGGTGTATATAGGTAGATCCAGGTATGAGTTTTTCTAATCATATAACGCAATTGGTTAATGATCATTATAGAACTATAGGTTGTATAAAAAGATTTATAGAGTCCAGGAAATCAGAAATGATGAAGTCATTGTTTGTTGGTAACATTAGACCCAAACTTGAGTATGGAATAACAATATGGAAAACGTATAAGAAAACAAGCATGAGTAAACTGGAAAGAGTACAGCAGAAATATACCAAGGGCATCCATGGATGTGAAAATTTAAGTTATTATGAAAAACTATAATGTCTGAACTTGCAGAGTGTCTCTTATAGATGTTCTTCGTGTTTCACTGTTGCAGTCATCACCTGTGGGTTATCCCTGCTGCGGTAGCCGCCAGCCGGACCGAATACCAGAGTCATTTTTTTTTTGTGTTGGCTGCTGTCGCTTGCTGACTGATGTCAGGTCATCAGTGGTATAAAGCAGGGCAGCTGACGCCATTACATCAGTCTTTCTTGCTGTGGAGCCCATAGCAGAAGCAGTTCGCAGGTGTGCCGGTCAGTTACTACCAGAGTTTGAATTACAGCTGAAAATGTCTACAGCTAAGTACCCCGTTGGGGATCCTTTTTTCTTGCACTAACCGATGTCTGAAAAAGTTAACAATTGTCTCGCCTGTGGAAAGCAGATCCCACACTGAGACTTCCATTCATACTGCATCACTTGTTTAGGCCCAGACCACGACGTCCCCTGATGCTGGTTCTGTGCCCTCTTTAATGCAAGAACCATTTGTCATAGAGCTTTTATTGTAGCAGAAATGGCGTCCATCAGCCAACAATCCATAGACTTTCTGAAAAAACGTAAAGATAAAGATAGAGACAGACCACACAAGGCTAAGCCTTCCGATGACTATCACTAAGCAGGTCATCAGTTCTCCGGAATTCAGTGAGGTGCCTTCGCAGTCTCTGATGCTGATGCAATACCTTCACAGGCCTCTACTGAGACCATTTTGGAGTCCGGTATGCAGCAGAAATCTTCTTTGTCTTCCGAGCCTTTGGTTGTCTCTGCCTCAGCTAGGTCCGGAGCCGCGACTTAAGCACTGGCTTCTGAGGAGGCCTTTCACACTACCGAATCTAAACAAAAAAAAAATGACATCTTCTCATCCAACTACAGTTTCTCTCAGAAAGATGGATACTCTTAGGCCTAGAAGCAAGCCCACTCCTAGGAAGTCTACCTGTAGCCACCATCTTACTCCTGCTCCACCACCCCAAGCCCAAATGCTTAAAATGGCGGAGGATCTTATCTCCCTTATCAGGGGTAGTCAGGCCACAACTTCTAAAAGGAGAAGGGTAAAGAGACCCTTCTCCTGAAATACTGACAGAATAGGATGTTGAGGAATCTGATTATTCAGATTTTGAAGAGGAACAACAACCTCTGACTGCTTATCAGGATTCAGATGCAGAGGAATCCATTTCTTCTGCCTCCCCACCAGAAGATCTTTCCTTTGGGGAAACACTTCACACCCTCAGGAGACATTTCCACTGGGAATCCCAGGACTTCCCTCAGTCTAAGAAAAGACTAAGAGAGTTTCTAGACCTGCCCCAGCACAAGATCCTTGGCCATTCCACTATCTTAGAGGTGGTCGATGATGTCTTCCATGAATCCAGCTTAGCTCCTGATGCCCTCCCACCTGCTCCCAGTAAACCTGACCGGTATTACAGAGTACCAGATTCTCACAAATACCTGTACAGAAATTCTGCTGCAGACCCAGAGGTCATTCTACAGGGATCAAAAGGAGCTAAGGCTAGTTCTGCAAAGAATCCTATTCCTTCTGACAAGGATTCCAGAGCTCTGGACAGATGTAAAAAAGTGCAACCTTAGCTATCAGAGCACTCAGCTATCATTTCCACTTGTTAAAATATCAACAACACATTCTGGAACTATTAAAGCAAAAGATTTCAACTTTTCTTGACTGTGCCAATTCGAAAGAAGCAGATTTACTGCACTCTACTTGTCAAGTGGCCAAACCCTCATTACACTGTGGATATAGGCTCATAGGTAGGTACAAGGCTTTTGGCCCTAGGGCCTATATAAACCTAGCCAAAAAGGTACCCTGGCTTTTGCCACCCAAGAAAATTATTTTCCTGTGCCCCTGTCGAGCAGAGCCACAGAGGTGATCCCCGGGGTGAATTTCCTATTTCCCATCCAATCATCAAGATTTTTCTTGAAGAGTGCTAATGAGGAGCTTTGTTTGATATACATAGGTAGTTTGTTCCAGAGTATGGGGAGTCTCTGGGACAGGAATCTATTCCTCCAGAATGTTCTGTTTATTTTGGTGACAATATATACATATTTTGTTATTATAACTTCATATATTTTTTTAAATATTTTATTTTCATGCTGATGTTTCGGCAGCATTTCATTATTTTTAAGATTGTTATTATTTACATGAAGTATAACCTGTATATTCTCTTTGTTGAAGATGTCTGATGTTTTAAGTTTTGACTTTTTTAAGTTTTAATTTATTTCTTAGGAATCTATGTTGTCATTTCCCTTTTGATTTGTATAAAAGGGGCGTGTGCTTTACCTCATTGTTTGATACTTTTCTCTGAGGAAGCCACACTGTGGTGCGGCGAAAACGTTTGTTATAAATAAAAATCCATTAAGATCACGCTTGGTTTGCTTGCTGGTACAAGGTCTCCGTGGCACATCTGTGTTTTTTCAATAGTTCCTGGTTTTCGTATTCGCTCGTTTGTTTCATGGCCACAGGGAGTCCTGTTAGTCCCAGCAGCCCTCGCATTTTTACTGATTCGAGTGTGAAGGAGGTGCAACCTAACCCACCTCTGGATGTCTCCGCTCTGCTGATTTCTCTGTCGGAAAGACTCGACAGGTTAAATGCACGCTTCAACCTATTTGAAGGTCTAAATGGCAACAGAAATCGCCTTGTAGCTCCTACAACTTTACTCGCTCAAGGCTCAACAGTTTCTAATAGCTCATGGGTGAGCTCTGGATCGCCAATACCGGCAGGACAACCTTTCCATCCTACTAACCAACAAAGCGCATTACCGCTTTCAGCATCAACGTCTGCTGCTCCTGACACTAGCGGTCTTGGACTGGCAGCAAATACAGGTACTTTCTCTAATGGTGACCCTGCCCTTTCTTTTGGAGCAGGTATTAGCAGCACTGCAGAACGTTTAGTTAATAACAGTACAATTAATCCTGGTTTGCCTACTGTTGCTGCAATTTCTTCTTTGCGTTCAGTTCCAGTTGGCAATATTGGCTCCTTAACGGACAATAATGACTATGTTAACACCCCATTCGTTTTTTCTGAATGGATGTCAAATACGGATAATTTTGCTTTTTCTAAACCTATAGAAAGTACTGCAGGACAGCATGTTACCACTTCAAGTAACGAATTACTGTCCAACAAATTAAAAATCTTTGACAGTAAAATTCTCAAGGTGAAAAAACTACAGCTTGAGATAAGTTATTTCAATCAGTGTATTCAGGAGAAACTGGTTCCAAAAGGCCTGCGAAGTACTTTTTCTCCTTCAGGTTTAATCAACAACAGTAATTTCCTTTGTGACTTAAAGGACTTATTTCAACAACAAGGTTTAGACCTTTTACATTTAATTGTGAAACATTATAGCCAGCATGTTTGTGCTCTCTTGAAGGAAATTGATGTTTTAGATAGGGAGATTAAAGCAGACTTGAACTTTGCTAGGTACAGGTTCGATTACGACCGGACCCTGTCTAGTATTAATACACTTCTTGTTAAATTAAAACTTAACAAAAATAAAAAACTAGTCAGAGACAGATTGGCCTATCAGGACAACATTGCTTACCCTAAATTACAGGCCTCTGACTCCCAAAACACTACCACTAGAACTCATCACGAACTAGCTGACTTTTCACCCAATTCTGTTCCAACCATTGCCCAACTAGATGAGGATGATACAGGTGTAGATGAGGTAGGCCCGAGACGCAGTGACAGGATTAAAGGATTGAAGAAGAGTAACCAGGGTAACAACAGTACCAACACGAATAGGACTAATACTAATAAAAACAATAACAGTTTTTTAGGGAATCGCAGCTACCGGCAATTCCACAACAAGAGATAGAGGAGGAAGAGCATTTCCCTTGCTCCCCAGTGGCTGGCCCTTCGACCTTACATCTCTCCTGCACAGAAGCAGACTTGTCTAACATCATGACTGCTGACTGTAACCCTCACAACTTACACCAGGTTCCAAGAATTACCCTCAATCACAAAGGTGACTTTACTATTTACAACTTCACAGACTTTGAACTGAGGGAAGAATTGGTTGAGTTACTTGCCCTTGGTTACACCTTTGTCCCTAGCAAAATGGGTGACATTTCTAAGGAGCTAATCGAACTAAAATGCTTTGTTCGAAAACTAAACTTTAAGTTACTATTTAGTAACGAAGTTGCTCTACCACACGACTCTTTAAAATTACCTAGTGTGTATAACCCTCCTATTCATCCTTCTCTTCAACTATTTGAAAGGGTTTGTGAAGCAGATATTAGACACTCCTTTAAGGCACGTAATATCCACATTGAAGCCTCACATTACAATATTACTAAAGAACAAGTCTCGCTTTTAGACGAACTATGTCACCACCCAGTTCGAGTAGTTAAACTCGATAAAGGAGGTGGTCTGGTAATTATGGATAATTCAATGTATACTGAAAAAATGCTTGATGTCCTTAATTCACCAGCCTACTCTCCAGCCTCCTTGAATGAAATACATCGTACTCATAACACGATGAGAGGTCTTTTCCGAGACCTGTTCTTACAGGGTAAGATCGACCTTGAAACTTACAATTTCATTGATATCACATTACCAAAAATACCAGTCATGTTTGGTATCCCCAAGGTTCATAAGGATGTCAACAACCCACCCATGCGGGCACTGGTTGACGGTAGATCATCTATGACATATCCCAGTGCCAAATTGGTTGACAGGATCTTGTCCAAATACCTGAAGGACCTACGTGGCGTATGTAAAGACTCCTGGACTTTTTTAGGTAGTATCAACAACATCCCGTTCGATGCTGAGAATAACTTTCTCACCATCGACGTAGTAGATTTATATACTTCCATTCCACATCAAGACGCTGTGGAATGGATATCACTCTTGCTCATAGATTTTGGAGCACCACAAATTGAAATCGACTTGGTCACGGAGGTTTTGGATATAGTCCTATCATCGAATTACTTCCTTTTTGATAAGGAGTACTTCTTACAGAAAAAAGGTGTGGCGATGGGCTCCCCTTGTGGTGCTTCCGTCGCCAACTTCTTTATGGGCTTTTGGGAAAAGAAATTCCTTTTCCCTGCTAGTGATAGGATGCGTCCTGTGCAATTCTACACAAGATACCTGGACGACATCTTCATCCTTTTCCATGGTAGTGACAGAGAAGCCATAGACTTTGTCGATTACCTAAATGGCACGACTGAATTTTTGAAATTCACATCAAAATTCTCATCATTAGAAATCGACTACCTTGATGTAAAGTTGAGAAAGGAGGCGAACACTTATACATCTAGTGTTTACAGAAAGCCAACATACTGTAATTCGTTCCTGCACTTCACAAGCCACCATCCGTACAAACAAAAGAGATCTATTGTGAAGGGACAAATGGTTAGGGCTGTTAGAATGTGCAGTGATTCCGTTACCTTTCACAACGAATGTGCCCTATTTTGTAACATGTTCCTTAATAGGGGTTACCCTAGTCATCTTATTGATGAGATTAGGTCGGAAGTGACATTCAAAAGGATAAATGGGGTTTATAAACCAATCCTGCAATGCCATACATCTACCGACACTAGCATTAACGATGCTTCACAGTCATCCCTTGATGGTACCCTCTCACTAGATGACACCTCCTTGACTAACCATGGACGTGACTTTTCCATCAGCTACGTCCACACTTACAGTCTCAATTCTCACACTACTACCGCACTCATTAAGAAAAATTGGCAATTCATTCTAGGGAGCCCAGGGTTCTCTGAGAAATTAGGCCTTTTCCCTAATTTTGTTTTTAAGAGAAACAACAACCTGAAGGAACTTCTACAGAGGGACCTAACTAAAAAAACTTTCAATAAACGTATAGGTATGTACTTATGCGGGTTCTGCAACTGGTGCCATAAAATGAGGGTAGGGCAGTCCTTTACAATAAGGGACAGGAAGTATTCAATTCAAGCCCCACTTAATTGTGAAAGCAGATCAGTGGTATACGCGGCCTTCTGCGATTGTTGTCCCTCATTTTATTTGGGGAAGACCGATCGCAGATTAAGGGACCGTGTGTATGAGCACATGTATGCAATCAAGAAGAACTCTGATGTAAACGCCTTGGCTAAACACATTGACAATCATCCTGGACACTCCTTTTCGTTTATGGCGATAGATCAAGTGACCAATAACATCCGGGGAGGTCCTACACCCCTCCTCCTAGAAGTACGTGAACTTGAGTGGCAATTGCGTTCTGACGCATTCAGCTACCCGGGCTTAAATGAAAACTGTAACATCTCAGCAGTACTTAAGCTGAGGAGCTACTTGAGGTAGTGCTCTTCTTCGTACCTTCATACCACTAGTTCACGCATACATACTACCCCTCCATTCACATATTCACCTCTTACCATGTACCTTACAATTATTATGCGTCCCTATGCTGTTGTACCTCTTGTGACAGGGGACTGCTAAGTTTTACATTGAACTAATTATATGTAAAAAACATACACCTTCTGTCATTTAGCTGTGATCTGAGCTTAGTACCTATTATTTTGGGTGAATGGTACCTTGCCTGTTTCTTTCCCCCCCCCCCCTTCTTCACTTATAGTTGCTTTACATGAATTTATTTTCATTCCCTGAGTCACCATTAGATTCACCTTCATGTTGTATATATACATATTTTGTTACTATAACTTCATATATTTTTTAAATATTTTATTTTCATGCTGATGTTTTAGCAGCATTTCATTATTTTTAAGATTGTTATTATTTACATGAAGTATAACCTGTACATTCTTTTTGTTGAAGATGTCTGATGTTTTAAGTTTTGACTTTTTTAAGTTTTAATTTACTTATTAGGAATCTATGTTGTCATTTCCCTTTTGATTTGTATAAAAGGGGCGTGTGCTTTACCTCATTGTTTGATACTTTTCTCTGAGGAAGCCACACTGTGGTGCGGCGAAAACGTTTGTTATAAATAAAAATCCGTTAAGATCACGCTTGGTTTGCTTGCTGGTACAAGGTCTCCGTGGCACATCTGTGTTTTTTCAATAGTTCCTGGTTTTCGTATTCGCTATTTTGGTGACAAGGTTTAGATCTCTAGAGCATGTAGCTCGGAGGGATTGGGATTTCTTTAAGTGGAGCATGTCCAACAGCTCTGGGTTTGACATAGCTTTGTAGGTTAGGCAGAGATCGCCTCTGAATGGGCGATATGTGACTGAGTAAAGCTGGAGTTTTTTGAGACGGTCTGTGTAGGGCATCTGTTTGAGGACGGTAATCCTCTTTGTGAGGTATTTCTGTGGCCTTTCCAGTTGTTGTAGATGTCTTGTGAGATGCATACCAAAAGGGGCGTTGTACTCTGTAATGGGTCTAATGAGTGACGAATAGAGGGGAACAATGACCTCTTCTTTCCTGGATGAGAAACCTTTTGTGATGAGATGTGCCACGTAGAAGGATTTCCTGAATACTGTGGCGATGTGGTTATCAAAGGAGAGACTACTATCCACCTGTGTCCCAAGGTCTCTTATCACACTTTCGGTGTTAAGTAGACTACCACATATGTGGTAGCTCATGGGTACAGGGTTTTTACCAAAGGGGATGACAGTGCACTTTTTGGTATTGAGCTTGAGGCCATGGCTTTGACACCAGGCATCTGTCTCAGTGAGGCCCTTTGGTAGGATGTCCACATCATTAGGAGTTTCGATTATGGCTCTTAGTTTGCAGTCATCTGCGAACTTCATTAGCCAAATACCTTCTGTGTTAGCCTGTACTTCAGAAAAGTAGATACCAAACAGGAGAGGACCCTGTGGTACTCCACTTGTCACTGGTCTAAAGTCGGATTTGGAGTCGCCCATGTTGGTAATAACCAGGTCTAGGATATTGCTGCCCCTGGTGGGGGTGTGGATAAGTTGATCCAAGGCGTTGGAATTTATAAATTCCAGAAAATGCTGAGCAAAAGAGTTGGTACATGAGTAGTTTTCCCAGTTAATGGTGGGGTAGTTGAAATCACCCATTATTAGGGTGTTGGGTTGTACCCTAATATTTTCCAGTGTATCAAGAAATGAGGAGTGGGAATCCTGGGGCATGTTGGGGGATCTGCAGCAAGTTAAAATTTGGATTGAGGTCTTGCCCAGAGGTAGTTGCACTTGAATAATCTCAGATGCATTATGCTGAGCAACTAGCCTGGAGGTGTGGATATCATTAATGAATAGGGAGACACCTCCATCTTTAGTGTTTTGGTCCAGGTTAGGTGGCCAAAAGGTCTGGTATAAATTATAGCCTGGTAATGCAGGGGTGTTGTCCGGAGCCTTGAACCAGGTCTCTGTCACTGCACAGATGTCAATGTTCTCCATTTTAAGGAGTGCCTCGAGTCAATGCATTTTGAGGTTTAGACTTCTAGCATTGAGTAGCATTACCCTCAGATTCTGCTTGCTTGTACCTGTTACGGTGGTGAATTTGTCATTTGAACCTTGCCTAAAAAAGGCACTATAGGGGTGGGAAGAGCCTTAGCCAGTATCTGGAATCCCAAGGGCAACAGGTGCAGGCCATCTTTGGCAAAGCATTGTGGTCTTTTGATCATGTCGATCATATGACACCCTAGAAGCTTCAAGCAGGACAGCAGTGTCAGGATCTGTCATTAGGAGACATGCATGGTTGAAGGAACAACCTCTCCCTCATCATGTCAAGTCTAAATTAATTGACGCACCCTTGGATAAGGACCACTTGTTTGTAGTAAAAGCAGAAGAGGTGCTTAAAAAGGTGGAAGACAAAGCAAAATCTATGCAAACAGTAAAATATTTCTTTCAGGTACAACCTCCTAGGTTCAGCAGGAATTTTCCCTCAAAGCACTGGTCCTTCCCTGCACCTAGCAGACAGGAGCAAGGAAAGCCCCGCAGGGACAGACCACCCAAACTCCTATCCCAGGTATAGCAGAGAACCAAACAGTGGACCACTTCCACTCCAAAGGCAGGGAGTTCTAAGCCATCCCTCTATGGCAAAAACTTTCAGTGATTCCCCCCCCCCGCCCCCCCCCGTCCTTTTTTTCACTCACCAAAAGCTAGGAAGAAGGCTCTCCCCTTTGCAAAGAAAATTGGCTTTCTGTAACAAAGGACCAATGGGTCTTAAAGGTAATTTTTCAGATACAAATTCTCTTTCAACGAACTCCCAATTCCAAGAGGGTACCCAGACTTGCCTCCAAATCAGTGGGCAGAGGCATTGAGACAAGTCCAAACTCTCATATCCTAAGGGGCAGTAGAGCCTGTCCCCTTAGAGCAAACAGGCAAAGGCTTTTATTCTAGACTATTCCTTGTCCCCAGAAAAGAGGGCACTTGGCACCCCATCCTGGATCTATCCATTCTGAACACCTCCCTGGTGGTCCCCAAATTCAAAATGCTAAACTTGCAGCAGCTGCTGCCTATGCTGACAAAAAATGCCTGGTTAGTTACCCTAGACCTAAAAGATGCCTACCTCCACATCCCCATAAGGGAATCCTGCAGGAAATTCCTTCACTTCAGGGCAGGCTCACAACACTTTTAGTTCTCTGTGCTACCCTTTGGCTTATCTACTGCTTCCAGGGTATTCAACAAATGCTTAGCCCCAGCCATAGCCTTTTGCAGACAGAAAAATATACAGATTTACCCTTATCTGGACAACTGCCTCATTCAGGGAGAGTGCAAAGAAAAGCTGCTCAAGGACCTCCTCTTTGTCAAAACCCTACTTAACCTCCTTAGGTTACACCATCAACGAGATGAAAGCAAAGCAAACACCCTCCAGGAAGATCATTTTCTTGGGAGCACCGCTGGACACAGCATCCCAAATGGCCTTCCTATCACCAGAAAAGCAGAGCTTCCTGCCTCTCTACTTTACCCAGCTGGCTTCCAGAAGTCACCTCACTGCGAGGAAGTTCCTGCAAGCCTTGGGGTACATGGCATCTTGCATCCTTCTAATTCCTCTGGCCAGGCTTCACATAAGAAAACCTTGGTGGTATCTAAAGAACCTTTGGTGTCAGCACTCTCAACCTCTAGAGACCTCTCTCCCTCTGATCCCCTGTGTAAGGGCCAAGTTTCTCTGGTGGGCAGGGGCCTGTGACTAGAACAAGGGTCTTCACCCTCCGCCCAACCGGGCAGACCATTACCACCAACACCTCAGACATTGCTTGGGGCACTCACCTAGAAGGCAGGTGCACCCAAGGTCTTTGGGATGCCCAGCACTTTCCCTTACACATCAACCAGATGGAAATGATGGCTGTACAAAAGGCTCTGACATCCTTCAAACCCCATCTCAAGCCAGGGGTTCTCCTCATCAAACAGACAACACCACAGTAATGTGGTACATCAGCAAACAGGGAGGGACCCAATCTTACCGTCTGTGCAGGCTAGCCATGAACCTCTGGCTGACGGCCTCTTCCATGGGATTACACCTAATAGCCCAATACCTACCAGGGATCAACAACACCCTGGCAGACCACTTAACCATAAACTTACTGGACGCCCCACGAATGGCAACTCCACAGAAAAATCTTTTTACAAATCAGTCAGGAGTGGGGGACTCCAGAGGTGGATCTGTTTGCTTCACACCTCAACCATCAACTGAAACAATTCTATACCAGGACATATCACCACCTAGCATGGAAGGTGGATGCCTTGACATTCCCCTGGAACTCCCTCTTTGTGTATCCATTCTTTCTTCTGCATCTTATTCCCAAGGTACTGATCAAGATAAGGGAGGAGAGACCAAAGGACATCCTGTCCAGAGGGGACAATACCTCACAACCTTCCACCCCTCTTATCCTGGATGACCTAGTGGAGCTACTCAATAGTGGCTTCTCCTTTTCTTTTATTAAAATCCACGCCTCAGCCATTTTAGCTCAGTTTGATACAGATCAGCCCCTGTTCTCTCATCCTTTGATTAAACAATTCTTCAGAGTGGCTTCTTATATCAGACCTCCCAGAAGGTCACCTATGCCAGCCTGGGACCTGAATTATGTTTTGGAAAAACTAACCTTACCACCCTTCGAACCTGCTGCTTCAGCTGAATTAAGATACCTCTCTTGGAAGACTGCTTTTCTACTAGCTATCACCTCAGCTAGAAGGGTTTCGGAACTTCAGGCACTGATGGCCATTGAGCCCTTCATCATTTTTCATGCAGACAGGGTTTCCTTGAGGACTAATCCTTCCTTTATGCCCAAGGTGGTATCTAATATGACTCAACCAGGCCATACATCTACCCACCTTCTTTCATAACCCTCAAAACCAGGGAGAAAGAATTCTGCACTCACTAGACGTGCACAGACAGCTCAGATACTATCTGGACCATACTAAACCCTTCACGAAATCAGGCCAACTACTTGTCAGCTTTGCCCCAAGGGCAGAGGGGAAGCCCATTTCCAAGCAAACCATTTCCAAATGGATATCATATTGTATCCATTTCACCTACAGATTAAACGGGAAACCACCCCCTAAATCTATTCGTACCCATTCCACTAGGGCAGCCTCCACTTCCACAGCATTCCTCAGAGGAGTTCCCACCAGGGACATCTTGGAAGCTGCCACCTGAACTTTTGTCCATGCCTTTACCAAGCATTACCACCTACCTCTATTTTCTAAGGCTAGAGCAGGGTTTGCCTCTGCAGTTCTGCAGGGCATGCTGACCCATCCCTAGATTACTAATCCTACCACCCCTCTCCTCAGCTTTGGGAATACTACCGCAGGTGATGACTGCAACAGTGAAACACAAAGAACATCGTACAGTTGTGTACACTTACCATAAATGTAGTTCGAATTCATTCACTATTGAAGTCCTGATTTCCCTCCCTTCCCGACGTAGAAAAACATTGACTCTGGTATTCGGGCCGGCCTAGGGCTACCACACCAAGGATAACCCACAGGTGATGACTGCAACAGTGAATACACTCGAACATCTACATTTATGGTAAGTGTACAGCATCCCAAACGGCCTTCCTATCCCATATATCCTGTATGTGTACTATAGCTAGGATATTCAGGTATGTAGGGCATTTAGAGACCCAGGCTGGCATGGGTGACCTTCTGGGAGGTCTCATATAAGAAGCCACTCTGAAGAATTGTTTAATCAAATGATCGGAGAACAGGGGCTGATCTGTATCAAACTGAGCTGAAATGGCTGAGGTGTGGATTTTACCTCAGGGAATGTTTGAGATTATCAAAAAGTACTAGAGAATCATCAGATAACCTATGTAGAAGATTCTATAGGAATGTGAAGTGTACTGATTGGTTCTTTGAGTGAGCTGCTGATGCATGGAACAGACCACCAAATTATATTAAAGCAAGTACAAGTTTAGATATTATTAACAACAGCCTGGACACTTAGTATGGGAACAAGTGTTTTGGAGTATAGGCAAGGTAGACGGGCATTAATGCCCATGCTTGAAATATTTGTATGCACGTATGTATTTAACAAGTTTCTTCCTGTAGTCCTGGATTTGACTCCCTTGATCTTTGTCTGGCTACTGTGTGACTGAGAGCAAGTCACTTACCCAGACAATGCTTACCTGGCTAATAAAAATAAAGTAAATTTTGAATGATAAATTCTTATATCAGGTTCATAACAGCCTTGAAAAAGGGAGTAGTTGCGGGGGGGGGGGGGTCTGAACATTAGTATAAAAAGCGATTTTATGCATTATGAAATGTTGTCGTTGTATGCGTACTAATCTCTGCTATTCTCAGTTTACTAAACCTTTTTCCGTAATCCAAAGCTAAAACTTTCTTTTATTTCCTTTACAGAATTGATCTCTTACTTTTCTTACTGAGCCTTAATTTCCACTTACTTACTATAACTAATATAATCTGTCACTTTTAGAGTTTTCTCACCTTTCCTTTTCTTTTTAAATATGGCTTCTACTTGTCTTGTGTCAGCTTTAATGTTTATCCACATGTTCTCTGCTTTTTCTGTTCATATCTCGTTTTGAGTCCTTGTTTTTGTCATTGATATTTTTTTCATTTTTCAAATGTTTAATCTATTTGAAGTATCTGATACTTTTTTTCCCTTTTAGAGCTTTTCTCCTTGGGCCTCAGCTGAAAATAGGTATTTCTGTGCCAGTCTTTCCTGATAAACATATGGAAATAAAGTAAAACATTTGCATATGGGAATAATGCCAGTGTTTGAGTCTTAAACTTGTAAGAGCTAGTAGATTCTGTGGAGTGAAGCATGTAGAAGATTTGATGCCTGTACATGTTATGAAATTGTTCTATAGGAAACTATTTAAGGGGCAAGGGACAGTGGATGTACACTAGGGGTAAATACTTATACAAAAATTGAGATTGCCATTCAGATTATTAGGCAGCAGCTGGAAATGGTGATTTCTGAGAAAGAGATGATACAAGCTGGGGCTTTTGAATGGCACTGCTCTTGGATATGATGAGAATTAGTCTAAATTTGTATAAACAATTTAAGGAAGACAGGCGATTGCTAGTTAATTGTAAATTGATATATATATATTTAATGAATGGGATCCTGGCAAATGCCTGAAAAAGTTCACAGTATGTTTGTTGAACGAAAACACTTACAACAATAAAACAGATTTTTAAGGAATGCTTGGTCTGGTATCTTTTTATTCATTTCTTTAGTTGGTTGTCATTGAGTTTTAGTTTAAGGAAGAGTTGGGACCCATATTGGTAAGATACTGTAATAGCTTGCTTCTAGATGTGATAGGACTGTAGAAGAAAAATGGTCCACCGGTCATTGTTCTAACCAAACCGGCAACCCCTCCCCAGTTCCCAGAACCACCCAAACTGGTGGTCCCAAGTCCATTTACCTGTAAATGTGGGAGACAAGGAATTTATCCCCTTACTGATCCATTTGAACCATGGTAAGGGAGTTTAGGTCATTTGTGGGAGATTCTGAATATTATGTATTGGGCATTCAAGAGTGGACCCAGTTGTGGCTACACAGCGATGACATTTGAAAGATGAGGTAGAACCTTCTCTGGGAAATGCTAAGATAGTTTGGGTGATATCAAGAATCTAGATTCTTCATTTGATTTCCAGGACATCAGTGCTGGCTACTGGATGCATTGCAAACCCCTTTGCATTAGAAAGGTGCATTAGGTAGGGATACTCTTTCTCATTTGCTGTTCTTCTTGATGTTATTATTCTTGGCAGTGGCTGTACATTTGCACAGAGATACAAGTCGAGTTACACTGAAGAATACATTGATAAAATTGAAAACATTCTGTAGACAATTGCACATTGCTAGTGCTTTTTAACCTGGTTAGTTCCAGAGGGACTGGAACAGCTTCTGGTACTTTTCAAGGTTTTTCAGGTTTGGGGTTAAAAGAAATTTATCAACAATAATGGTTTTGAAACCGACATCTGTTTAGTTCAGTGGAAAAAGCTGTCATCCCTTGTAGGTCAAATATCTGGGGGTGATTTTGAGTGCATATTTAGCTAAGACATTAGAGTTGAATATACACTTCAATACAAGCTAGAGATCTAGTGTAAAGAGTGTGAAAAGCTGTTGGTATCGGGGTGCTGGAGAATTGTAACAGGTCAGATGTTATTGTATAAGGTACTTGATTAAGTAGTGCACAGTTCAGTGTTGCATTTCTCAGAATGGATGGCAGTTTGTCAGAAGATGAATAATCAATTTGTTCTGGACTTCACCCATGGTAAGTGAGAACTGCTGTAAATTTTTAAGCCATTAGAAGCCAGGAGAATTAGGAATTCTGGAGATGAAGAGGAATGGGAAGAAGGTAATATTGCATTCATGTTTGCATATTCTGGCATATTATCAATCTGAGAGAGACAAAAGGGAACTAGATATGTTTCTGCAAATAAAGAAAAGAGACAAGGTGGAGGAAACTGTTAGTGGAATGGAACACTGAAGTGTCCCTGCGGAGGTATTTTTTGCTAAATGGAAAGGAGAGGGATGGAGTGCTATCAGAAATTTTGCTTCGTGTTATAACATTAAAAAATACCAAATCTAATCCCCAGGTAGCATGAAAAGAGTGGAATGATGTTAATATCCTATATTTGGGCTGGCCACCAGTGCACTCTTGGTAGGGGACCAGGGTTTTATTTTCCTGGGATGCATAGCTAGAAGTGTACACAAATGATGCTTTCAGTGTTGTCAGTATGCAGAGTACAGAGAAGGGTGTCAGAGGAAAGAGAGTTTGTAGAGCAGATGTTGACTAAACGAGAGTGCCCTGTTCCTCAAAAGGGTGGGATGGGGGACTGAGTTCTGTGGCGGTATGAACTGATAAGTAATGAGGAAACATTGAGAACTGCCAAATTAAGAATCAATGTACCATTCGTAAGTAGGGTTTACTGTATTTAAACTGTAGGCTCGATTTCAATGGCCCCTGAAAAATTGGAATCAGACAAATCTGATACATCAAAATAAATACAGATTATTTTCATATAGTATGGGGATCTGTCGATGTAGCCTCATGGTGCCACAGGACTAGTGGCTCTTTGGCGGCCGTGGCAATTTAATAACCTTAGCCTTCATTGCATTATAGCAAGTAATGCTAAAGTTCTAAGAAGTAAATTGTGGTCAGCCTTTTATATTCATAAAACTGAATCTTGACAAACTCATAAATGTTTAAACAAGAAATTTATGTTAATAGAACACCTCTTCATAGGAACATAATGCAGTTTTACAAATTAATAACAGAAACTAGCAACAGAAAGGGTGGTAGTAAAAGGCAGAACACTATTTCTAAGTGATGGCCACATATGAGTAGATTTGTTATTGATAAAAATGTCATGTGTTGTAGAATATATCATGTTCTGTTAAAGAATTCCAAATTCTGACTGTATGATTTAGTCAGTCAAGCTTTTTAATTAAAAATATGTAAGCATCTGTATTTTACAAGAGCACTTGCTGGCTGCAGCCTCTATATTATAACAGTAGAACTGGCCCCTTAACTCTACTTCTCTTTGCCATATGCTTTATTACTCTTCCATCTGTCTCTAGTGTCTCTGGGCCTTATTCCACACCTTCCTTTCCTTTGTCTTAAACTTTTCTGCCAAAAGCATTTTAATTGTTGCAAATTCCTGTTTCAGTTCACTGTGTCTCCTATTCTGACTCTGCATATCGTCCTGTAGTCTCCCCAGTACCTCCTTGCATAGGATTTGCCCCACGAGGTCTTCCGTACTAGCCTTACCCATTATTCTGATGTTTTCTATTATTTCTTGTCCAGCATTCTGTTGCTCTTACCATTTTTAATTTATTTTGTCTGTCCTCTTTGCTATTGCTAATCCCTAACATATTGTTTAGCATTTATTAGTATTATTCTTACCTTTTTCTGTTTTGTGTTCTCACAGAGCAATATGTGGTGTCAGAGCTTCTTAGAAACCCCTCACAAGAAGATATAGATGGGCAGTCTCTCATGTATCTGGAAATGGCACAGGTAAGCAATAAAGAAAGCAAATAAGATGGATTTTTTTCTCTGTTTTACTAGTGTTGTTACTGAAAGTGTATACAAACTTATAATATTGTTAGTTATTGCAGACATTATGGGCTCTGTATTAAAGTCCAACTTCTTCTACTTAACTTTGCGTATGTTGCTTACCGAGAGTTTTGTTGTAAAGTCAGAGCTGCAAAGCATTCCATTTGTTTTTGCAGTATTCACTCAGTTAATTCTCTCACAAAATTATTAAATATAGCCAACCTGATTGCACAAAGGCAAGGGGTCTTTTTGCCCTGTTTGTAAGGCTGAGTAGGTGTGTAAGGGAGATAGGATGAAGCGGCCAACAGCCAGCTCTCCTCTCTCAAGGGGAGATTGCAGGCATAACCTGATACTTCTGTGACCTCTGGTGGAGACAGAAGTCTCGTAGGCCCCCTCTGATTAATACAAGGGCACTGACAATGTACTGAGGCTGTTGCACTATCTCCTGCCACATCTAAGGCAAATAATGGCTCCCGTGTTCCACATTTACTGTTTCCTCATCACTCTTGCTTCCTGAGCCTAGTAGGGAATTACAATTGAGATTGACTCCTCAAGAAGTCAGGGGGCTGACCTGGTGAAAGGTCACATCCAGGGTACCTGGTAAGTGTGATTAGGGAATCTGGGCATAAGCAAGCAGGGAAGCCAAGGGAGTAACAGCCTGAGGTTGTGTGCTTTTGGGGGAGCACGTTAAAAGAAAAGTTAGAGAGTTTAATAAATTTAGGAAGTGTGTTGTTTCATTGTTTGAAACCTCTGAGAAGTTATTATTTTCTGACCCAATAACAAGTAGCAGTCAGTGAAGTTCACAAACACAACATACGCACACACTCCATACTGTTTTCTGCATTCATAAATCATAGTATGGTGGGGCATAAAGACATCTTTTAGAGAGAGCAACTCTCTTCTTTTTTCCCTCAAGAGTCCATTTACAAATGTATTACTCAGCAAATGATGCAAAAATTAAAGTAAATGCTCATTATGAAATACACCAAGGGGCACGGCAGTCACTGTTGGAATATCTAAAGTAACAAACTAGTGAGAAGGCACCCTTTAACATGACTGTATACTGTAGAAATAATGAAGCAAAAAGTTGTTGCCTTGCCTTTTATGTGTTCTTTATTGTAATCCTTTAGAACTTAGGTGATACTTTATAGTGTATGAAGTGACTCTGAATCCTGTTTCACTACTATACTACTTTTTAATGCTGTTGGCAAGTGCCATTTCTGTGTTTGTTGACCTTAGACATGATATGTCTGATTATAGCCTCATAGCTCGTTCCTACATTAGAATTATTTTATTTGTGATGATTGCAGTCTTCCTAGCAGTCCCCGTGAAGTAACATATCCTCCTCTGGAAATGTCACCTTGTAGCTAATGGATATGTTGTCTTGTGACTCCTAAGATCCTACAGAGGTTGAAGTGGGACAAGAAGCTATGGCTGATGATGGTGAAAGTTTTAATGGTTAGGACCACCTCTCTAGCTTTCTTTGTCCTTCCTCAACCTTTCTTAATTAACCATCTATTCTCTTCAACACACACTTCAACTCCTTCTGTGGTTTGCAAGTCTGATAGGACCCATTAGCCTTCCACTGGGTTATGAACCTGCTACTCTGTGCTTGTTTTTCCCCAACAGCTCTCCAATGACCAGATATACTTTTTTTTGCACTGAACTTGGGTCGACAGTACTGTTGATGGAGCCCAAACTAAATCAACAGTGGTCCAGGTCTGCTCACTACTGGAGAACCTCATGTCCTTGTACTTCCTTTCTCCCAGTCTTACATATAATTTTATGTTACATTTTATTATTGTTAATAAAGTGCAAGATGTATCAACAGATAACGCCGGTGATGAAACTGTGCTTGAAAACAAGCATCAAACCATGAAATAAAACAAACCAAGCACAGAACCACAGCAAACAGTCCAATGATGTGTAAAATCAAATAAAAGTGTACTTCAAAAACTCCAAGGTACATAAATCACTTCAATGCAGAAAGGTGAGCACACATAGGTTCATAGGTGTGTACTAGGCTAATGGCCCTGGAGCCTTTACAAGCCTAGCCCATAGGATTACCCCGGCATCGTGCCACCCGAACTTAGTTGCCAGTGCCTCTGTCGAGTAGAGCCACTGGAGTGATCCCCAGGGTGAATTTTATATTTCCCATCCACTCAACAAGATGTCTCTTGAAGGGGGCCAGTGAGGTGCTCTGCTTGACATGTATGGGAAGTCGATTCCATAGCATGGGCTGTCTCTGGGTTATGAACCTGTCCCTCCAGCATGTTCTGTTGATTGTGGTAATGAGGTTGAGGTCTCTGGAGCGTGTGGTGCAGAGGGATTGGGATTTCTTTAGATGTAGCATTTCTAACAGACCTGGGTCAGATATGGCTTTGTAAGTCAAGCAGAGATCGCCTCTAAGTAGGCGATATGAGACAGAGAATAGTTGGAGTTTTTTGAGTCTGTCCATATAGGACAAATGTTTAAGGCCTAGGATCCTCTTTGTGAGGTACTTTTGTGGCCTCTCCAGTTGCTGCAGGTGTTTAGTGTGATAATTGTCAAATGGGGGCATTGTACTCATTGATTGGCCTAATGAGGGAAGAGTAGAGGGAGACAATGACCTCTTTCTTCCTGAATGCAAAACACTTAGTAATGAGATGTGCCACATAGAAGAACTTTCTGACCACAGTGGCATGTGGTGGTCAAAAGAGAGGTTGCTGTCAACCTGTGTTCCCAGATCTCTTATAATGCCTTCTGTGTTCAGTTGACTACCATTGATGTGGAAATTGATGGGAACCGGGTTTTTCCCAAAGGGGATGACGACACATTTTTTGGCATTGAGCTTAAGGCCATGTTTCTGACACCAGTCGTTGGTCTCAGTGAGGCCTTTCTGTAGGATGTCAGTATCACTTGGGGAGTTAATAATATCTCCCAGCTTGCAATCATCTGCGAACTTTGCTAGCCAGAGTCCCCTCATGTTGGTCTGTACTTCAGAGAAGTAGATACCAAACAAGAGAGGACCCAGGACCAAACCCTGTGGGACTCCACTCATGACTGGTCGGCAGTATGACTTGGAGTCAGCTACTTTCACACTGTGGGTTCTACCTGTGATCCAGTTTGCAACCCACCAAGTGATATAGGGGTTGAGGCCTAGCTTAGTGAGTTTTTCTATGTTTCCTGAGTGGGGAATAGTATCAGAGGCCTTGGCCAGATGAAGGTAGGCTGTATGAACCACCTTGCTTTCATCCACAGCTCTGGTGACTGACTCAAAGAAGTTGACCAAGTTGAGCATGCATGATATATCATTCGCAAAACCAAACTGTGTGGGATCCAGAGTTTAGAGATTCCCTATATCCTTGTTTATTAGGTCCATGATGATGCATTCCATAGCTTTGCATATCAGACTCGTCAGGCTAATGGGGCGATAGTTCCCAAGGTCTGTAGTCGCTCCTCCTTTGTGGAGAGGGATGACTGTAGCAGTGCACCATTCAGTAGGGACAAAGCCTGAGGTGAGACTGTGATTGAAGAGGGCACACAGGTGATGTGCCAGTTCACTCTGTAGTTCGTGTTCGTGTAGAATACAGCCTGGGATATTGTCAGGCCCCATAGAAACTGTATTCTTGGCCTTGGACAGTGGTGTTTTAACCTGTGCAGTAATAATACTGAGTTCTTGGCAAATCTACTGGTATTGTGATCGGTCCTTTGGGGGGGGGGGTTAAAGTTGGCACTGAATCTGTTGGGCAGTATATTGGCAATATCTGTTGGCATAGTATAGAAAACCATTGTGCAGTAGCTCAGAGCAAATCTGGTTATTGCCGTGGAGATTCTTTACATAACTATAGAAGACCTTGTGGTTGTCTTTACTATCTGCTGCAATTCTGTTTTCATAGCTTTAGAGGATTTGATGAGGGATTTCAACTTTTTGTTGAGGCTAATAAGGGAGTTTTTCCAGTCTTGGGACTTCACCTTATTCCGCATCAGTTTCCTCCTCCTGTTGTAGAGTTTGTTTATGGCAGGGGACCACAAGATTGTCTTCCTTTTTTTTTTTTTTTGGAGGAGAGCGTCTTGATTCTGTTGGGTATGGCAAGATCCATGCATTTGTGTACATGTTCGTACAGTGCATTGGTGCATGATTCGGCGGTCATGCAACTATTCTCCATTTGCATGGGTGCCGTGAAGTTAGCCACCTCTGTTTTTAGGAGCCCAAAGTTAGCTTTGTAGAAGTTTTTTATGGTGGTTACCTTTGTGGGGGGATGTGGATTTCTAAGGTGATTAGTTTGTGGTTAGATCTAACCAGGGAGGAGTCGACTATTGGTGTAGAGCAACGGTCGCCCACTTTAGTAATGACCAGGTCAAGGATGTTGCTACGTCTAGTGGGGGTAAGAATGAGCTGGTCCAGGACATTGGAATTAGTGAATTCCAGGAAATGTTGGGCAAGTGTATTGGTACATGAATAGTTTTCCCAGTTAATGGAGGCGTAGTTGAAGTCACCCAGTATGAGAGTGTTAGGTTGGATCCTAATATTCTGCAGGGTGCTTAGGAACGTGGCGTGTGTGTCTTGGGACATGGTTGGGGACCTATAGCAGGCTACAACCTGAATCGCTGTCTTACCCAATGTTAGCTGCACCTGAAGTGTCTCAGATGCGTTATGTTGAGCAACCAGTCTTGAGGTTTGCGAATCCTTTATGAATATGGAAACGCAACCGCCTTTGGAGTTTCGGTCCAAGTTCTGGGGCTGAAAGGTGTGGAGTGAGTTATTTATTTATTTATTTTATTTATTTACATTTGTTGACTTGGCGTGTCCGACTGGACATAGGTCCATTTTCAGCAGAGGCCCGGGGAGAAAAACTCTACAGTTAAAATATACAGACAGTAGTTACATTGGATTTACATAGCAATTAACAACTTGATTAACATAGCAATTAGCAATTACGAACATAGTTACAGATGAAGAACATAGTACATCAGTAGACAACTAGAATCTTTATCATCTGCGAAGTACATAACAGACATTAACAATTGTTACAATAAGAAGTTCCTGCTGTATAATGAGTAGTTAGGCTTATGAGCATCCGAGCTTGCTATAATTAAGGTAGTTAGTGGGGTGGAAAGAAATGTAGTGGGCAGATGGGGTGGGTGATATTAGGGGGGAGTTGCAAGGGCATAGCCAGCATGTTTTTTGGTGTTCTTTTAGTAAAGTTTTGAAGTGGGTGCATGATCGTACTTAGGTAATTGTGGGTGGGAGAGAGTTCCATAATTTGGCTATGGCGCAAGAGAATAGTGTTTCTCCAGCAGAGTTATTGGCTTTAGTGACCTGTAAGTGATTTTTGTTGCTGGATCTTAGTGGTCTGGTGGTGCGATAGGGTTAGAGTAGATTCTGAAGGGATGGGACTTTTAGTGGATGGTTTACTAGTCTGTGGGCGAGTGTGAGTTGATACCATTGAAGGAGGTGAGGGAATTCAAGCCAACCCAGTTCATCAAGTGAGAGACAGTGGTGACTACGGTCGGATGCCCCTGTGGCGAATTTGGCTATTTTGTTGTAGCAGGTCTCGAGCTTGTTTAGATTGTATTGCCTTAGGTTGGTATATATTGGAGAGGCATAAAGTAGGCTGGAGATAAGGTAGGAATTTGCTACTGAAATCTTTGCTGCTTTGGTGAGAAGTTGCTTATTTCTGTATAACACTCCTAGTTTTTTGTGGACTTTTTTATGGTCATGGATATGTGAATGTCAAATTTTAGTTTATTGTCTATTTCCACTCCTAGTAATTTGGTGTGTTCTGTTGGGTGTATAGTGGTGTTGTTTTTTGCTGTGATGTTAAAGTGAGAGTTGTTTTGAGTATGTTTGGTGGGTTGGAAGATGAGTAGTTTAGATGTTCTTCGTTCCATATTGCTGCAGTCCTTACTATTGGGTAGTCCGCTGTCCAGTCGGCCCGAATACCAGAGTATAAGGCTGACGTCGGTCAGGGCGCATTAGACTGACGTCAGTACGTCAGGGTACTAATGCGCATGACCGACGTCATATCCTCAGTCTTTTTTGCCGCATGGTCCGATGCAGAAGCAGTTTTGCGAGTGCAGGTTGGCGTTCTGAAATATTTCCGAAGCCGGAGTTTCAGACCGAATCAGAGTTGGCTAAGTACCCCGTTGGGGAACATTTTGGTTTTTTCTTGCCTCAGTATTTAACCGGATGTCAGAAAAAGTGAATAACTGTATTTCTTGTGGGAAACAGATACCTCATAGGGATTACCATACCTTGTGTATACCTTGTTTAGGGCCTGAGCACGACGTTGTTGGATGCCGCTCTTGTGCTAGGTTTAACAAGCGCACTATTAAGAGCGGTTAGACTGTGCCAGGTTAGTGTTTGGGAAGCGTTGCAATTATAAAATGCCGTCGGATGCTCCGGCCCGCTTCAAGAAGCGCAAGGACAAAACAGCGAAGCCTAGGGTTGATGAACCGGCGGTCCCGGACGTCGGTTCTTTAGAAGGCTCAGTGGAGCCAGAGGTTTTGCCAGGAGTTTCTTTGGAGTCTCAGGCAGAGACTTTACTGTTACAGGATGTGCCTTCTCAGGAGGTAGGCCAGGCTGAGGGGGCTTCTCAGGTAACTGTTCTTCCCTCTCTTCCCAAGGTAGTTAGAGCCTCTCCTTCTGTTGCCAAAACTTCTTTGAGAGGTAGGCCAAGTTCAGCTTCAGTGGGGGCTTCTCCTAGCATTTCAGGTTCTGTGCCTAAGAAACATATGCTTAAAATGGCAGAAGATTTGATTACTATGATTAGAGGTTCTATGCCCCCTTCTGATAAGAGGCCTAGGGTGGAACCGAGTTTGATAGTTTTGAACAGTGTTCAGAGGCTTCTGAGTCTTCTGCGGAAGATTTGCAGGAGTATCCTCCTTATTCTGATTCTGATGTGGATGATTCCACTCCTACAGCTTCTCCTCCTGAGGATTTCTCATTTTCAGAGACTCTGCATTCCATGAGGGAGCACTTTAAATGGGAAGGCCAGGATTACTCTGATTCCAGGAAAAGGCTTAGGGAATTCTTGTTTTGCCCCAGCATAGGCCCTTAGCTATACCTCCTGTGTTGAATGTGGTGGAAGATGTTTTTGCAGAGGCTTCCCTGAACCCTGATTCTTTGCCTCCTGCTCCTGTTAAACCTGATAGGTACTATAGGGTGCCTGAAGCTCATAAGTATCTTTTAAGAGTCCTAGGGCAGACCCGAAACTGTTTCTCAGGGACCTAAAGGTGTTAAGGCCTCTGTGGTTAAAACCCTGTTCCCACTGATAAAGAGGCAAGGGCTTTGGATAGATGGGGAAAGAAAGTGTATACTTCTTCCACTTTAGCCATGAGGCGTTGAATTGTAAGTTTCACATGCTTAAATATCAAAATTATCTCCTTTCACAACTGAAATCTAAGGTGGATGCTTTGGCGGAAGGTATTGAGTGTAAAGAGTTGCTGGATTTAGTTCATGTGTCTGAACAAGTGGGTAAGCATTCCTTGCAATGTGGTTTTGATGCTGTACAGGCCTCCTCGAGGGTGGCTGCCACTAGTTCTGTTCTTCGCAGGCATGCCTGGTTGAGGGATCAGAATTTAGCTGAGCATGTTAAGACAAGGATTTTGGATGCTCCTTTACAGTCGGATGTGTTGTTTGGTTCGCCTGTGGAAGCAGTTTTAAAGAAAATGGAGGACAAAGCTAAGTCTATGCAAACTGTTAAAGATTTTTGCAGGTACAGCCACCAAGTTTAGTAGAAATTGGCCTACTAAGGGATGGACATATCCTGCTTATGATTCCCAGTCTAGGGGTAGGTCTAGGCGTGGTAGGGGCAGAGCTCAAGGTTCTTTTAGGCCTAGAACAGGAGTTCACCTGCTCAGACTTCTGGTGAGGGCAGGGGTCAGTCCTTTCGTAAACAGACCCAATGACCTGCCTTTTCAGCTGCCAGTAGATTCTCGTCTGGCAGCTCCTTTGGGAGGAAGACTGTCTCTTTTCAAGGAAAATTGGGATTTAATTACTCAAGACAGATGGGTGTTGGATATCATTCACCACGGTTACAGGTTTTATTTCCATACATTGCCCCTTTCAAAGGCATGCCAGACGTTCCTCCTCCACAAAGGAAAGAGGCTCACAAGCAAATTTCTCAGTTACTCCAAATAGGGGCCATTCAGCCAGTCCCTGTATCAGAAAGGGGCCTAGGATTTTATTCTCGCCTGTTCCTAGTGCCAAAGAAGGGGAACACGTGGAGACCAATTTTGGATTTATCTATCCTCAACACTTATCTGGACATTCCCAAGTTCAAGATGTTGACGTTACAACAGCTTTTACCTCTTCTGGGCAAAGATCACTGGATGGTAACTTTAGATCTCAAGGAAGCTTACCTTCATGTGCCTATAAGACTAAGTTGCAGGAAGTATCTGCGTTTCGAGCTGGAAATTCTCATTATCAGTTCTCTGCATTGCCCTTTGGCTTATCTACTGCGCCCAGAGTATTCACAAAGGTTCTGGCTCCAGTGATAGCTTACTTCAGGCTAAAAGGAATTCAAATCTATCCTTACTTGGACGACTGCCTGATTCTGGCTCAAGAAAAGGAAGACCTTCTACAGCATCTGGAATATGTTATAGCAGTGCTAAGATGCCTAGGGTATTCTGTGAGCGAAATAAAGTCCAGTCTAGTACCCTCTCAAGACATGTGCTTTCTGGGTGTGAGACTGAATACAGCAGCCCAGATGGCCTTTTTAACCCCGGACAAACAAAAGAGTCTATCACTTTACTTCCATCAACTATCTCATCAGTCCGTGCTGACTGCAAGGACAGTCCTTCAAGCATTAGGGTTCATGGCATCTTGTATTCTGGTGCTTCCCAATGCCAAACTGCATATGAGGAAGCTACAATGGTATCTCAAAATGTATGGACACAGCACTGCCAGGATTTGGACACTGTCATTCAAATAATACCTTGCCTTCAAAAAGAATTTTTGTGGTGGGCTCAGGAATGTCACCTAAACAAGGGACTCTCTGTGACCCGGCCAGAGGCGAGTCAGATTTTAACGACAGATGCCTCGGACATTGCTTGGGGAGCTCATCTGAATGGAAAGTGGATACAAGACAAGTGGCCTGCCAGACTACAGCATCTACATATCAACATGAAGGAGATGTTAGCAGTCCAGTTTGCATTAATGGCTTTCAAGGAATTACTTCTTCCAGGGCAGGTGTTGATTCTAACAGACAACACAACTGTCATGTGGTACATCAACAAGCAAGGGGAACACATTCTTATCCTCTATGCAGGCAAGCAATGATTTTATGGGAGACTGCGCTAAGCTTGCAACTACCTCTTCAGGCAAGGTTTCTGCCAGGAGCACAGAACTCCTTAGCAGATGTGTTAAGCAGACAAATCATGGATCCCCACGAGTGGAAACTGGATCTTCATGTATTTCAGAAATTGACAGTGTCATGGGGAACTCCAGACATAGATCTGTTCGCTTCTCCACTAAACCACCAGCTGCCAAAGTTTTGCACAAAGGGGTTTCATCACACAGCTTGGAAAGTGGATGCTCTGTCTTTCAGTTGGAAAAACCTTCATGTATATGCCTTTCCACCTCTGCCTCTTCTTCCAAAGGTGCTATTAAAAGTCAGACAAGACAAGCCAAGGATGATTTTGATAGCTCCAGATTGGCCTCGGCAACACTGGTACCCACTACTAAGGAGTCTGGTAAGGAAGCCTCCATGGCCTTTACCTTTGATTCCTCATCTGTTATCTCAGAAGGACGGTCATCTGCTCAATGTCAAGCTTCACTCTCTTCATCTAACAGCCTGGCATATTCTGTGTTGAAACACAGCAGGTCTCAACTTCCTCAACAAGTTTTAAATGTGATTATGGAAGCTAGAAGACCTAGTACAAGGAAAGTGTACGAGAAAAATGGAAGAGATTTTTATTTTGGAGTACAGCAAAGAATTTGGAGATTTCTGAGCCTAATTTGAGTGTGGCTCTTCAATATCTTACTGAGTTATTGGACAAAGGTTTGTCCTTCTCTTCCATTAAGATTCATGCTGCAGCAATTTCAGCTCACTATGATTGTGACCCACCATTGTTTTCGCATCCTTTGTTCAAGCAGTTTCTTAGAGGGGCAAAGAATATAAGACCCCCGTGAGCTCCTACTCCTGCTTGGGATCTCAATTTTGTGTTGGAAAAACTTACTCTACAACCTTTTGAGCCTGCGGCTACTGCTGAATTGAAATACTTGTCATGGAAGACTGCTTTTCTGTTGGCTATTACTTCTGCAAGAAGGGTGTCTGAGTTGCAGGCCCTTATGGCAGTAGAGCCCTTTTGATTTTCCATAAGGATAGGGTATCATTACGTACTAATCCTTCCTTTATGCCTAAGGTGGTTTCTAGTGTGGCTTTAAACCAAACTATTCATTTGCCTACTTTTATGCAGACCCCCAAAATAAAGGGGAAAAGATTTTGCACACTTTAGATGTACACAGGCAATTGCGTTATTATTTAAGCAGGACTAAGGATTTTAGGCAGTCTCAGCAGTTGTTTGTTTCTTTTGCTTTGAGTTCGCAGGGCAAGCCTGTGTCAAAACAAACTATTTCTAGGTGGATTGGGTTTTGCATTGCATTTTGTTATTCCCATCATGGCAAGGAGATTCCAGCTGGGATTAGGCCTCATTCCACTAGGGCTACTGCCACTTCAACAGCATTTCTAAGGGGTGGCAACTAAGGATATTTTGGAGGCAGCTACTTGGAGTTCAGTGCATACTTTCTCTAAGCATTATCACCTTCCTATCTACTCTAAGTCTAGGGCTGGTTTTGCCACAGCTGTTTTGCAAGGCATGTTGTCAGCTCCTACTTCTTTATGATTTGCCAGCCTCCCTTACCTCTGCTTTGGGATTCTACCCAATAGTAAGGACTGCAGCAATGTGGAGCGAAGAACATAGTACAGTTTTGTACCTACCATAAATGTAGATGTTCGAGGATCCACATTGCTGCAGTCCAATTTACCCTCCCTCCTTCCCTCTGTGTTTAGGGGTGGTTGTGTAGGTGAGGTTATATGCTGATATTTTTGTATATATCTTTTTGTATATATTGTACGTATGTTTGGTGCAGGTATTTTGGGCCTTGTCTTTTTAGGGTCTTCTGACATCTGGGGCAAGAAAAGACTGAGGATATGACGTCGGTCATGCGCATTAGTACCCTGACGTACTGACGTCAGTCTAATGCGCCCTGACCGACGTCAGCCTTATACTCTGGTATTCGGGCCGACTGGACAGCGGACTACCCAATAGTAAGGACTGCAGCAATGTGGATCCTCGAACATCTACATTTATGGTAGGTACAAAACTGTACTTTTTGTTTGTGTTGAGTATTAATTGGGCATCGGATAGCCAAGTTTCCACATAGGAAAAGGATTCCTGTGTGACTTTTTGCAGCTTGGATAGGGACTGGGCTGAGCAGATGATGGTTGAGTCATCTGCATATTGTACGAGTGTGCCATGTTTGGTGGCAGAGGCTATGTTATTGGTGAAAATAGAGAAGAGTAGGGGTCCAAGGATGGATCCTTGGTGAACCCCTATAGAGACAGGTAGTTGGGGAGATATGTTATTCTGCCATACAATGGATTGTTGGCGGTCAGACAGGTAACTGTGAAACCAGACTGATTGAGAGAAGGATAAGCTACTGAGGACAGAGATGAGTTGTTTGTGTGGGACCATGTTGAATGCTTTAGATAGGTCTAGGAAAGTAGCAGAGGAGAGAGAGCCATTGTTTTTTTGCTGAAGGATGGTGTTAGTAAAGGAGAGTAAGGCAGTGGTGGTGCTATAGTTTGATCGGAAACCATGTTGAGTATTGGAAAGGAGGTTGTCAGTAAGGAGGTAGTCTGAGACCTGAGAGTGAGTGCATCTCTCTAGTATTTTGGAGAGTGGAGAGAGAATAGCTATGGGCCGGTAATTGGTTAGTTCTGTGGAGGGGCTGCCTTTGTGAAGGGGAATTATATGTGATGCTTTCCATAGTGTGGGAACGTAACTTTCTGACAGAGATCGGTTAATCAAGATGGATACTGGATAGGCTAGAACATCAGCTGCGATTTGTAGGTATTCACTTGGGAGGTTGTCTGCTGCTAATTTGGTGGGCTTAAGTTTAATTAAGAGTTTTTTTATATTGGCGGTAGGAACAGGAGAAAAAGAGAAGACAGTGGGGAGATTACTAGTTGAAGGTGTGGGTTGGAGGGGAGGGGGGGTTGTGTTGTCTAGCTAGTGATAGTATGGTTTGTGTGAAGTGTGTGTTGAATGAGGTAGCAATATTTTCGGAGGAGTGAGGGATGTTAGGAGGAGGGGTACTGACTTTACCTGGGTGGAGGATGGAGTTTATGGAGGACCAGAATTATTTGGGGTTGTGTTGGGTGGAGTCTAGGGCAGACTATTAGTACTGGAATTTGTCCTGCTTTATTAGCTTTTTGAGTCTGTTGCATAGTTCTAGGAATTTCTGTCTAGTTGAGGGGGGTTTGGTTTTGTGCCAGTGCTCCCAGGCTTTATCCCTGTTTTTCATTTCTGACTTAATAGTTTTCTTAGCCATGGGGAGGGTTGTGCTTTGGTTCTGGAAAGTCTTGTGGGGGCGTGGTAATTAAGGATGCTCAGGAAGGTAGTATTAAAAAATTCAACTGCATCATCAAGACTGAGATACTTTAGAGGATGCCAGTTACATTATTTGAGGGATGAGATGAATGTGAGTGGGTTAAAGTTTAGTTTTTTATGTATTTGACGGTAGATGACAGGTTTAACTTGGTATAGGCGGTTTTTGAGTAGGAATGTTGGGGAGTGATCACTGAGGCTATCTGATAAGCAGCCTGCTATGTATGACTGGGGGCTCTTACTGGCTAGTATCCAATCCAGGGTAGTGTGCTTGTTGGAGATTTTATTTATCCTCGTTGGCGACTGGACTAGTTGGGTGAAGCCATGAAGGTTTCGATGATGGGTTGGATGGTTGCCAGAACAGGATTGCCAGTCAATATTGAAATTGCCTAAAATTATAGTTTCTTGGGGGAGATGGTGGGTAGTCCAGCTGAGGAGGTTTTCTAGTGGAGGGATGTTTTGGCCAGGTGAGAAGTAGCATCCAGTTATGTTGATGGTTTTATTCTGGTTTACTTTGAGGTTGGTATATATTATTTCTTCATTGCCTATTTGTGGAGCTGATGATTTTAAGAGCTGGATGTTTAGATGCTGTCTAAATATTATAGCTATTCCGCCTTCTTTCTTGTTTAGTAGGGAGGATTTGCTGGCTGGTAATTTGAGGTTTTAGCCTGGTAGTGCAGAGGTGCTTTCTGCTGCCTTGAACCAGGTCTCTGTTGTGGCACAAATGTCGATGTTCTCCATTTTAAGGAGTCCTTCGAGCGAGTGCATTTTGAGATTTAGACTTCTAGCATTCACATAGTTGTTCACTACATCTCCTTTTTATTTACGAAGTTCGAGATGGAATAAGAAAAGGAGATGTCATAAACGATACTGAAAGGAAAGCATTAAGGTGGATTCTCCAGTTATCAGCACATGGGGGGGGGCAGGATTAAATGACTATGTGTCTCTAAAACCTGTATTAAAAGATAGGAAACTTAAAAAGTAAATGGGATATATTTATTAATTATATATGATGTTGTATTTTCCGTTTATTATGTTTACTGTTTTTATGTCATGCTTTTGTTTTGTGATTTTGTTTAAGAACGTTTTTTAAATAGATGAGGAAAGCTGATTGGTCCTTTTTTAATTGGATCTTATTATGATGTATATAATGTGTTCAGATGTGTCTATTTTTATATGGTCTGAAGAAGCAATTTTGAGAATAGCAAAAGCGCTCACCTTTCTGCATTAAAGTGATTTATATACCTTGGAGTTTTTGAAGTACGCTTTTATTTGGTTTTATACATAATTGGACTGTTTGCTGTGGTTCTGTGCTTGGTTTGTTTTATTTTGTGACTTGTTAATAAAGTGTTCATTCTGTGAAAGTGTTTCATAATTTCCATTCAGTTCACTAATCATTGGTGCTACTTAGACGGTTGGGGAACCGGAAATTCATCCCTGGTTTGACACCTATGTCTATGATGCAAACAGGTAACCTGTAAATGGTTCATTTCCAGACCCATGCTTACACTTATCAAGGGTATCAGAACTTGTCAAAGATTTTGGATGCATGGCTAGGCTTAAAAAGGCCCTTGCGGTTGTTAGCCTTGTAAACACCTATGAACCTATTGAGTCTGTCCTTCCTTAATTTTAGGTGCCGTTACTTTGTTACTGCAGTACTACACTTCGAAGTTGTATCCTCTCTTTCTCCCTTCTTCTGAGGTGTGAGGGGTGTGGGTCAGGGATGTAGAAGTTGAAGGAAGTCTGCTATAAGGCTTAATGGCTGCTTAAAGTTATTCTCTACTATAACTTACTGGGCACTCAAGTAAGGTATTGGTGTTTGATACACCTTGCTTGGAATTCACAGCGTATGTACCCTTCAAGAAACTAGTGTGCCATTTTAGAAGTAAGCATATAACTTTGGAAATATAAACTAATCTAATTTTTTTTTATTTTTCAGTCTCCCTAGGAATTCTGTTAAAGTTGTGCAAGACATGCCTGCATATCTTGTTTTGTTTGATTTGACTTTATTTTAATATTTTTTGAAAGATTACTTGTAAGAAAACAAGCATGGGTAAACTGGGAAAGAGTACAACAGAAGTATACCAAGGGCATCCATGGATGTGAAAGTTATGAAAGACTAAAATATCTTTGTACAATGTCTCTTGTAGGTATTTAAGAGGAGATCTTATTCAGGTACATAGGGCGTTTCAAGATGGCTATCTCTGGGAATGTGTGAATTTATCAAAAAGTAGTAGAGAATCATCAGACAACCTATGTAGAAGATTCTGTAGGAATGAGAAGTGTACTGATTGGTTCTGGGAAAGCAGTTGATGCCTGGAACAGACCACCAGATTACATTAAAGCAAGTTCTAGTTTTTGATATTTTTAAGAACAGCCTTGACACTTATGGGAACAAGTGTTTTGGGATATTGGCAGGCTAGAAGGGTATTAATGCCAATGCTTGAAATATTTGTATGTATGTATTTATGTATGTATGTATCACTCAATGTTTTTGTGTAGGTTAGCAGGTGTTTTATGGAGTTTTGGTTCTCAGTGGTGATTTTAATTGATGATATGATTTGTCTCCAAGCTAAAGTGTACTGATCTGATTTGTTTCCTTCTCTAGGTAGACACTTTTACTTGTCTAAATATAACCCTAGAGGATTTGTTAAAATTGCAAAGGCTGTTACAAAACATGACTGTTATTTTCATTTAGGCAACATTCTGAATTCCTATTTGTTTTAGACGTCTGTTTACAGCTGCCTGGAATTTTACAAATTCTTTCTCTACATGTATATTGCCTGGGCAGTGCAGAGAATGCAAATAGTGCCTCCACACGTACATGTGCACATTTCTTGTCTGATGTGATGCCAGTAACATTTTGTTTTATATTGCCTGCATTAACTCTTTTGATACTAGCTGTATGCTGTAAGTTGAACTCTGTGGATGCTTGCCTTGCTGATGTTCTTCATGTTTCACTGCTGCAGTCATTACATTTGGGTAATCTGCTGATTAACAAAGTCTTGGGTCCTGCGTCAGTTGCTGTCCCTTCTTCCATGACGTCAGGTCGTCAGGGGTATAAAATATGCAGCCAACGCCATTACATCAGTCTTTCTTGCCGTGCGGTGCTCGAAGCAAAAGCAGTTCGCAAGTGCCGGTCGGCCGACTGCTATAAGTTGAACTCTATGGATGCTTGCCTTGCTGTTATGTAGATCCTCAGTTCTGATCCATCCATGCTTGTTCCTGCATACAGCTTTCATTAACCACCAGTTCTTATTCAGACACTGACATGATTGTTTAAAAGCCCCTTTCAGAAGTTATTATTGTAAATTAATTGAAAACAAATTAAAAAAAAATCATTCAGTCATATTTTGTGATGGCTCCTGAATAAGATCTTTAATCAGGCTCATCTTCCCTTGTAGAGTTGCATTCAGCAGAAAATACCCACAGTCATAAAATTGCATCCAGTGTGGATAGAAGTGGCATTTCCTATAGTTGGTTAACGAGCTTCCTCATTTCCTAAAAGGATAACATGAAGCAGACAAACAGGTATGTAAAGGATCATGAATCCAGGCTTAAGGCAGGCCTTGATTTTTTACACCTCTTGGAGGGAATGCAGAGTACACCTGGGAAAGTGTTCACAAGCTGAGGGTGACCTTTGTGTCCTTCCAGCTAAACATTCCAACAGACTTCCTCCTTTTCAATATTGGATTAAAAGCAGGTCCATCATGTGGTTCATGAGCAAGTGGTATGAGATCCTTCTTTCTGTGAAGAGAAAAACTTGGGTCTAAAATTGGGTGGTGGCATACTACATGTCCATTATCTCTGTTTATGTTGTGGAAGAAAAAACATGACTAGCATGTGCAGTAGGTCATTATCCAGATGCTGTCTTGGATGATTAGATTCATTTGAACAGAGCAGTGATGCTCTTTGACATTTAAAGTTACCTAGAGGTAGGCCATTTTGACACTTTATTTCTTTTCGGATTCTGATTCTGATCCTGATCCTTCAGATAAAGTTGTGGAAATTGATTAGCAGGTGCATTTGCCTGCAAGGGATGTACATGTTTACACAGATCTCTTCCTGTTCCCACTGCTGTCTTGCACAGTTGAGAGATGTTCCAGTTATAGAGGTTGGGGCTTACTCTGATTACACCATGGTGGCCCAATGAAAACGTGACACCAAGGCCTGAGATCATTAGCAGTAGATGCCTCCTTCAGGACTGAGCTTATCATTCATTCTTCCTTACTTCAAGGAAGTTAACCTTTATTACCTCACAAGTTTGTTCCTCATGTCGACCCATTTCTCAGAAATGTCCTCAAAAAATGTTGTTAGTAGTTCAAACACATCTTTTCATTTGGTTTCCATGCCTTGTCCTCTTAATTTACCTGCCCAATGCAAGCTTATTGGCACATTTAAACCTAAACCCATATGGTAGTACTATGGCATGAACCTGTGTACCATCTATGAACCTATGGTAGTACTCCCACATACGCAAACATGAGTGAAAAATAAATCCTCATCATCAGTAATTGATTTCCACTTCCATTATAATAAAAGGGATTTAAAACTGCTAGGAAAGTCACTCAGGCTTACCATTTGGAAACACAAAGCTGACTGGAGGGTTCCATTTAGTTCCAAAGACAACCATAAGATGTTTTTCAGCTATATTAGGAAGTGTAAAAGTAATCTGCAGGTCTGTACTGAGCTTTTAGCTAATGATACTTCTTTTTTCCACCCCCAACAATATTGTTAATGTTCTTGCGGAAAATTCTCCAGCTTCACCTCTCACCCTCCCATTTGTACCCTCATCCCTCCTCCTATCCTGAAATCACTCATGACAAAGTCCTTTTGATACTTTCAGAAATTAAAAGCAATAGTTCTGTAGATTCTGAAGATATTCCTGTGTATCTTCTAAGAAGCTCACAAAGTCCCACCTAGCAAAATATTTTTCCCTGATTGCTCACTTCATTCCATCCCACCAGTGTTCTTCAACTTCTCACTCCATTTATTTTTCAGTTTTTGCTTCTACTTTTATACAGTTCTTGCCTTTCTTTCTTCCTGTTCCTGTATTTGTAACTTGCTCACCTCCACTTTTTTACATCACTGTCCTGCCTGTTCTAGTTTTATGTTCATTGCCACTGTTCCATAATCTGAAATGTGCCTCACTTGCTTCTCTGAACTTTCTGCCCTCTATGCCGAGTCTCATTTTTCCTAGTATTCTATCTAGCCAATGGCATGTGCCATGCAGTTCCTGGTAAAAGGGTATTATTTTGCTTTCAGGTGGGTGTCCTTCCAAATGTCCCTCCATGCCACTTTCACCCTGTTCACTTCCAGATCCTGCTTCATTTTCAGGTGGCATTCCCTCTCCCAGTTAATCTATCCTTCTCATTCTTTTCTGTTTGTGTTAAAGTTGCCCCCTATAATTCTAGAAAATGACAGCTTGCAAATTTCAGATAATCTGCAGAAGAGATGTTCATCGTGTTACCCTGCTGCAGTCATCACACTTGGGTTATCCTGCCGTCAGGCGGTCCCGCAGTCGGCCCGAGTTCCAAAGTCTTGGTCCGGCGTCGGTTGCTGTCGCTTTTTCCCTGACGTCAGTGCGCCAGGGGTATATAAGAGGCATCCGACGCCATTTTCTTCAGTCTTTCTTGCCGCACGGTGTCCGAAGCAGAAGCAGTTCGCAAGTGCCGGTCGGCTGACACCTGAGATTTTCGATTTGAATTTCAGTCCGAAGTCTTCAATAAAGCTAAGTACCCCATTGGGGAACATTTTCTTGCCTCAGTCCGATGTCAGAAAAAGTTAACAATTGCATTTCTTGTGGGAAGCAAATACCTCATAAGGACTTCCATTCCTATTGTATTCCTTGCCTAGGCCCAGACCACGACGTCACAGGTTGTCGGTTTTGCGCTAGGTTTAATAAACGCACTATTAAATGCCGTTTTGACTTCGCACAGCATTACTTCGGTAGGAAATTTAATTATATCATGCCGTCGGAGCAGCCGGCGATCGCAATTCATAAAAAACGCAAGGATAAGGACAGGCAACCTAGGAATAAGCCAGACCCCGAGGCCTCAGCTGGGCCTGTCGCCAGTTCTCCGTTTTTCAGTGAGGCACCTACACAGCCCCTGACGACCGCAGAGCTGGAACCCCAGACAGCTGCCGACTCCCAAGCGAAGTCTACTAGGCCGACGCAGCCATCTACCAACACCGGAGCAGAATTAGACACCGGTGCAGAGGAAACACCTTCGCTTGCAGAAAGTGTCTTCAGACCGACTACACTCACCATTAAATCTTATGCTAACCTTAAACCTCCTCTAAAGCCTAAGAAAACTGTTCATCCATCTACAGGTCAAGGCCCCATGCCTAAGAAACAGATGCTTAAGATGGCTGAAGATTTAATTACCCATATCAGGGGTTCCCATCCCCCTCCTGATAAAAGTCCAAGACAAGAGGAGGATTATGCATCCTCTGACCACGTTTCTCTCTCCTCAGATTCTTCTGAGGGAACAGGATTACACTTTTCCACTTTGAGGATTCTGATGCTGAAGACTGTATTCCCTCAGCATCTCCCCCTGAAGACTACTCCTTTGGGGAAACATTACATACCATGAGGGAACATTTCCACTGGGAAGGCCAGGATTACTCAGATTCTAAGAAAAGGCTCCAAGAGTTCCTTTTATTACCACAGCACAGACCTCTTGCTATCCCTCCTGTTTTAGATCTTGTGGATGATGTCTACTTGGAGTCTAGTTTAAATCCAGACTCTCTACCTCCTGCTCCAGCCAAACCAGACAGATACTACAGAGTACCTGACTCACACAAATTCCTTTATAAAAGCCCTATAGCTGACCCAGAAACCATTTCCCAGGGTCCTAAGGGAGCAAAAGCTTCTATGGCTAAAAATCCTGTGCCCTCTGAAATAGATGCCAGAGCCCTAGATAGATGGGGAAAGAAAATATACACCTCAGCAACTCTGGCTATGAGAGCATTAAATTGCCAGTTTCACATGTTGAAATATCAACAATTCCTGATGTCTCAGTGAAATGTCTCAAAAAATGAGCACACATTCAGAACAGCCTGAATACAAGGAAATGCAGGATCTGTTGCATGCAGCTGAACAGGTGGGCAAGCATACTTTACAATGCGGTTTTGATTCATTGGAAGCTTCCTGTAGAGCAGCTGTTACTGGCTCTGTCATTCGTAGACATGCTTGGTTAAAAGAGCAAACCCTCCCTGACCATGTTAAAGCAAAATTATTAGATGCACCTTTACAACAAGATGTATTATTTGGTGTCAAAGCAGAAGAGGTTTTAAAGAAAATGGAGGATAAGGCTAAATCTATGCAAACGGTCAAGGATTTCTTGCAGGTACAACCCCTCGCTTCAGCAGAAATTGGCCAAAAAAATTGGTCCTTTCCAGCTTCAGACAGATCACAGAGGGCAAATACAGGCCCAAGGGGCAGAGGTCAGTCACAGGCCCTTACAAACCTCGCCAATGGGGTTCTGCTACCCAGAAAGGAGGAAGACAGGCCCCAAGCTAGCAGAAGGCAGACACAATGACTCTGTCCTCAAACTACCAAGCAAATCTCTCCTGGCAATACCCTTGGGAGGAAAACTAGCATTTTTTGCAGACAACTGGCACATCATCACAAAAGACAAATGGGTTCTAAACATTGTCTCTCAAGGATACAGATTCCACTTTCATACCTTACCAAGGATCAAAGGAATGCCAAACCTGCCACCAAATCAATGGGCAGAGGCACAAAAACAAATTGCAGCTCTCATGAACATGAGAGCCATTCAACAGGTACCTTCACAGGAGCAAGGACAAGGATTTTACTCAAGACTCTTCCTAGTTCAAGAAAGGACAAAGCATGGAGACCCATTCTGGATCTTTCAATTCTGAACACCTATCTGCAAGTGCCAAAATTCAAGATGCTAATACTACAGCAGCTTCTTCCCATGCTGGGCAAGAATGCTTGGCTAGTCACTTTGGACCTCAAGGAGGCATACCTGCATGTCCCTATCAGACAAAATTGCAGAAGTTACCTCCGCTTCATTGCAGGTTCAACGCATTATCAATCCTCTGCACTGCCCTTTGGCTTATCTACTGTGCCCAGGGTCTTCAAAAAATGCCTGGCACCAGTAATTGCATACTGCAGACAAATAGAAATTCAAATATACCCATACCTGGACAGCTGTCTTATTCAAGCAGAAAGCAAGGACATTCTTTTACAGCATCTGGCATTTGTCAAACACCTTCTAAGTTGCCTAGAGTACACAGCAAACGAAAAGAAATCAAAACTAGTGCCCTCACAAAGCATAATATTCCTGGGTGCCAGCTTGAATACAACGGCCCAGATGGCTTATCTCATGCCAGACAAACAACGACAGCTGTTTCAATATTTCAAAATAATGGCAACAAAGACCCAACTCCCTGCAAGAAAAATTCTGCAGGCCTTGGGATTCATGGCATCTTGCATACTACTAATACCATTTGCAAAACTGCATATGAGGAAATTACAATGGTACCTAAAAAGTGTATGGACTCAGCACAGCCACAGCTTGGAAACAATGATTCCACTCATTCCCTGCCTTCAACAGGAATTTCTATGGTGGGCACAGGCATGTCACCTCAACAAGGGTCAGCCTTTCACCTTACCCACAGCCAGGCAAACTATGACAACGGATGCATCGGACTATGCCTGGGGAGCACACATGGCAAGACAGTGCATTCAGGGCAAATGGACTACAGATCAGAGACACCTGCATATCAATCAAAAAGAAATGCTAGCAGTGCAGAATGCCCTAACAGCTTTCAAGGACCTTCTACACCCAAGACAACTACTAATAAGGACAGACAACACCACAGTTTTGTGTTACATAAGCAAGGGGGCACACATTCCTACCCTCTATGCAGGCAAGCAATGACCTTGTGGAACACTGCACTGTTTTACCAGGTTCAATTACAAGCACAATTCCTGCCAGGAAAGAAAAACACATTGGCAGACGACCTAAGCAGAAACATCATGGATCCACACGAATGGAAACTAGATCCACAAGTATTTGCAATGATAGCTCAAAAATGGGGACGCCCGGACATAGATCTGTTTGCAAGCTCCCACAACCACCAACTTCAAAAATTTTGCACAAGGACCTTCCATCCACTAGCTTGGAAAGTGGACGCCCTCTCATTCAGTTGGAAAACATTAACAGTGTATGCCTTCCCTCCACTGCCTCTTCTAGCAAAGGTACTGCTGAAAGTCAGATTAGAGAGGCCACAAATGATTCTCATTGCACCAGACTGGCCACGCCAACATTGGTATCCAATTTTAAGGAACATGGCCCAGGGCCCACCATGGATTTTGCCACAAATTCCTCACCTGCTCACCCAGCGAGATAGTCTGATTCTACACAGCCAGCTCAAGACTTTAAACCTGGCTGCATGGCAAATTACCTAAACAACCAGCCAACACCTTTATCCAAAGCTGTTATGGATGTCATTCTGGAGGCCAGGAGGCCCAGCACCAGGAAAACCTATTCAGACAAATGGAAAAGATTTTGCG
The DNA here is from genome assembly GCF_019279795.1 of Protopterus annectens. Lineage (NCBI taxonomy): Eukaryota > Metazoa > Chordata > Ceratodontiformes > Protopteridae > Protopterus > Protopterus annectens. The sequence continues at coordinate 533,621,897 of NC_056730.1, read as the reverse complement.
CCTGGAACCAGGCTAAAGGCCTAAATCCCCTGGAGCTGAACATTCCTCAGATTCTACAATATTTAACTGGAATGTTACACAAAGGACTTTCCTTTTCATCTGTTAAGATCCACGCCTCAGCAATTTCAGCTCATTACAGCACGGATCCTCCTTCATTTTCACATCCACTCCTAAGACAGTACCTCAGAGGAGCTAAGAACTTAAAACCGCCAAGGAGAGCTCCATCACCTACTTGGGATCGCAACTTTGTCCTGGAAAAGCTTACACTGCCGCCCTTTGAACCAGCTTTTTCAACTGATTTAAAATTTCTTTCATGGAAAACTGCCCTACTACTAGCAATAACCTCAGCTAGAAGAGTCTCAGAGCTGCAGGCACTAATGGCAGTGGAACCTTTCCTCATTTTTCATCAAGACAGAGTTTCTCTACAAACTAATCCTTTCTTTATGCCAAAGGTGGTGTCCAGTGTGGCCCTAAGCCAAACCATTCACTTGACAACCTTCTTCCCAAATCCCCAGAACACAGGAGAAAGACTCCTGCACTCTTTGGACATTCACAGGCAATTACGTTACTACTTGGATAAAACTAAGGCTTTCAGAAAAACTGACCAGCTCTTTGTAGGCTATGCTACAGGATCACAAGGAAAAGCTATCTCAAAACAGACCATTTCTAAATGGATAGGACATTGCATACGTTTCTGCTACACATGGCAAACCAGTACCTGCTAACATTAGGTCCCACTCCACAAGGGCTACAGCTACATCTACATCAGCAGCCTTTCTCAGGGGAGTGCCAACCAAGGATATTCTGGAAGCTGCTACTTGGAGTTCAGTGCACGCCTTCACCAAACACTATCACTTACCTCTTTACTCTAAGACTAGAGCTGGTTTTGCCACTGTAGTTTTTCAGGGCCTACTAGCTTCTTCTAACCCTGTTTGACTCCACCTCCCCTCCTTAGCTTTGGGATTCAACCCAAGTGTGATGACTGCAGCAGGGTAACACGATGAACATAATACAGTTTTGTACCTACCATAAATGTAGATGTTCGAGTGTTCACCATGCTGCAGTCCAGGTTACCCTCCCTCCATCCCCTATGAACTAGCTGAACTTGTCTCTACCACTTTATCCAATTCTACCTCTGTGGTGTATTTGCTTGTACCTAAGGGTTTTGTTTTATTTTTATATAGCCATATGTATATATATATATATATATATATATATATATATATACATCTGGGCAAGAAAAACTGAAGAAAATGGCGTCGGATGCCTCTTATATACCCCTGGCGCACTGACGTCAGGGAAGAAGTGACAGCAACCAACGCTGGACCAAGACTTTGGAATTCGGGCCGATTGCGGGACCGCCTGATGGCAGGATAACCCAAGTGTGATGACTGCAGCAGGGTGAACACTCGAACATCTACATTTATGGTAGGTACAAAACTGTACTTTTCTGTTCATCTTTATTGATCCATGTTGTCAGTCTGATTCCCTTCATACTTCTTGCTTGATTATTCATCTCATTTCTCCACTTCTCCTCACCTTCTCTGTCGCTAACAGCACCCCCCCTTTTAGTATTGCCATCCCTGTTTTTTCACATTCTACTTCGTTATCCCATCCTTTTAGGATATTCTGAGCCTAGGATTATTTCTCCCTCTTATTTCAGCGTTGTTTTCTGGAGTGTATCTTTGTCCCCTATAACCCTGCCTAACTTTACATATATTATTTTTCCTCTTAATAAGATGGAAGGGTTGCTGTTTGTATACTCAAACTCTCAAATGCGTGATCCACAAAATATTGAAATATTAAGCCAAAAAAATCAGGAAATATAATGACAATAACAGAGGCACAATATCAAAAAACACAAAACCTTCTTTATTGGATGGGGGGCA
>NC_056730.1:533567508-533615008 GCF_019279795.1 Protopterus annectens | reverse complement strand
ACCTGCTTCCATTTCTTCCTGTCCACTGCATCTTGCTCTGTCACACCAACCACCTGCATGTCCTCTCTCACCACATCCATAAACCTTATCTTAGGCCTTCCTCTTTTCTTGTTACCTGGTAACTTCATCCTTAGCATCTTTTTCCCAATATACTCAGCGTCCCTCCTCAGCACATGTCCAAACCAACGTAATCTTGCCTCTCTGGCTTTGTCACCAAACCTTCCAACCTGGGCCAACCCTCTAATATACTTATTCCTAATCCTGTCCACCCTCGTCACACCCAGTGCAAATCTTAACATCTTTAACTCTGCCACATCCAGCTCAAACTCCTGCCTTTTTGTCAATGCCACTGTCTCCAACCCATATAACATAGCTGGTCTCACTACCCTCTTGTAGACCTTCTCTTTCACTCTTACAGGTACTCGTCTGTCACAAATCACTCCTGACACTCTACTCCACCCACTCCATACCCGCCTGTACTCTCTTCTTCACCTCACCATTACTTTAAACTGTTTACCCCAAGTATTTAAACTCATCCACCTTCACCACCTCTACTCCTTGCATCCTCACCATTCCTCTATCCTCCCTCTCATTCACACACATATATTCTGTCTTAGTCCTGCTGACCTTCATTCCTCTTCTCTCTAGAGCATATCTCCATCTCTCCAGGGTCTCCTCCACCTGTTCCCTACTCTCACTACAGATCACAATGTCATCTGCAAACATCATAGTCCACGGGGACTCCTGTCTGATCTCGTCTGTCATCCTGTCCATCACCATTGCAAATAAGAAAGGGCTCAGAGCTGATCCTTGATGTAACCCCACCTCCACCTTAACCGCATCAGTCACTCCCACTGCAGACCTCACCGCTGTCACACTACCCTCGTACATATCCTGTACCACTCTTACATACTTCTCTGACACTCCTGACTTCCTCATACAATAACACAACTCCTCTCTAGGCACCCTGTCATATGCTTTCTCTAAGTTTACAAAAACACAATGTAACTTCTTCTGACATTCTCTCTACTTCTCCATAAACACTCTCGGAGCAAACATCGCATCTGTAGTGCTCTTTCCCGGCATGAAACCATACTGCTGATCACTAATCATCACGTCCCTTCTTAACCTAGCTTCCACTACTCTTTCCCATAACTTCATGCTGTGACTGATCAATTTAATCCCTCTGTAGTTATTACAGCTCTGCACATCACCCTTATTCTGAAAAATCGGTACCAAAACACTTTTTTTTCCATTCCTCAGGCATCCTCTCACTTTCCAAGATTTCATTAAACAATTTGGTTAAAAACTCCAGTGCCATTTCACCTAAACACCTCCATGCTTCCACAGGTATGTCATCTGGGCCAACAGCCTTTCCATTCTTCATTCTCTTCATAGCTATCCTTACTTCCTCCTTGCTAATCCATTGTACTTCATGATTCACTATCCCTACTTCATCCAACCTTCTCTCCCTCTCATTCTCTTCATTCATCAGCCCCTCAAAGTATTCTTTCCATCTCTTCAACACACTCTCCTCGCTTGTGAGTATGTTTCCCTCATTATCCTTTATCACCTTTACCTGCTGCACATCTTTCCCTCGGTCCCTCTGTCTAGCCAATCGGTACAGGTCCTTTGCACCCTCCTTAGTGTCCAATCTTTCATACAACTCTTCATATGCCTTATCCTTAGCCTTCGCCACCTCTCTCTTTGCCATGCACCTCATCTCCTTATACTCCTGTCTACTTTCTTCATCTCTCTGACAATCCCACTTCTTCTTTGCCAACCTCTTTGTCTGTATACTCTCCTGTACTTCCTCATTCCACCACCATGTCTCCTTGTCATCCTTGCTGTGTCCAGATGTGATACCAAGCACCTTTCTAGCCGTCTCCCTTACTAGCTCTGCTGTAGTTACCCAGCTATTTGGTAACTCTTCACTGCACCCAGTGCCTGTCTTAACTCATCCCTGAACTCCACCTCACAATTAAGCTTTTTCACTTTGCACCATTTGATCCTTGGTGCTGCCCTCACACTCCTCCTCCTCTTCTTGATCACCAACATCATCCTACAAACCACCATCCTATGCTGCCTAACTACACTTTCTCCGGTCACCAGTTTACAGTCTCCAATCTCCTTCAAACTGGCCCTCCTACATAAGATATAATCCACCTGTGTGCATCTTCCTGCATTCAATTATTAATAAAAAGATTTAAAAGAAGGGGACCTAAATGGAGTCTTGTGGCACTCCAGTTTTTACTAGCAGGAAGGTTGAGTAGTTTTGTTTCCATTTGATTGCTTGTGCTTGATTGGCCAGGTAACTGTGAAACCAGAGTAAAGATGCAGCTGATAGGCCTAAGTCAGGTAGGTGACATAAGAGTTTGTTGTGAGAAATAGCATCACAGTCTTTAGAGAGGTCTGAGAAAAGTGTAGAGATTAGTTTACCTTCATTTCTTAATGAGTTTATGGGGGTGGTAAAATGGAGTAGACCAGTAGTGGTGCAATGATGTGGTCTAAAATCACATAATAGATCTGTTTATCAGTACAGATATGGGAAATGCAATGGCTATGGCTACAGTTTTGAGGTATTCACTAGGAAGGTTGTTAGGAGCAAGTGTTATGGGTTTATGCTTATGGAGAAGTTTTTGGATGCTGGGAGTAAGCACAAAATTATCATTTTGTGAAATCCCTCCCCTTCATCTATTTAAATTTATTGGCCATCTCACTGTATTCCATAGAAACAGAATACAAAGTGCCCACCCCCTTTTCAGTCTTTCTTGCTCTTTTCAAATTAGTGGCTGTCCACTTAGCTAAAGCTTAAGTTACCCCTCTAATTGCTTAGTGCACACTGCAGTGCTTAGGACCCATTTTTTATCTTGCCTTTAAAATCTGCAACATCTGTTGCAAGACCACCAGTTATTGGAGAGCCCACATTCTGCCTCTGAGTAACCATCTTGGGATTAGTGCTTCTGTTTTCTCCTGGTGAGAAGGAGCACAGGGACATTATTTCCAGGAGACTGCTGATCAAAAGAAAACCTAGTAACTGCTTCATAGGTGCCAGCTTGGAATTTGTGCTTATATTCTGCTCTTGGTGAGAGAAGGAGCAGAGTGCATTGATTCTTGACTGCTTCTGGTTGGGCAGTGAGTGTCTGTGCTTGATGTTCCTGATTGGTCTGGTTGCTATTCAAGACATCTGCCTGGAAAAGGCTGCAACAAGCCTACAAGACCCATGCATCATTTGGGGCAAGACTGTGGATCACCAAAAAGGCTGTGGCCTGCTTCTCATCTTGGGATTGGTGCTAATGTTTTGCTTCTGGTGAGAGAAGAAGCAAAAGAGGATTGTATCCCAGCAGGGTGAAGCTGTGGTGAGACCAGCACCAGTACTAGCCAGACAGTAGCCATTCACACATCTCCCCTCTTTTCATCATTCTTGACAAACTAATTCTTTGTTTTTGGTAAGTACTGCTTGATTTGTTTCTGGCTTCAGAATATCTGCCTAAATACTTCATCCTCAGATTCTTAGGGACTACTTATTAGTTTTCCTTTAAGTGTTTGGCAGTGCCCTGTATAGACACAAACACCTTGAGTGACATTTTTCCTGTAAAAGCACAATTGAAATTTCACCAATACCTAGTTGCAGACAAGACAGCTAATTTGCAGTGACAAGCATTGTCCCAGGAGTTGCAAACCGGATACTCCTGACATTGCTTTATATTCACATTCCAACTGTCTAATCAATAACAAAGGGTCCGTTGCCATGGACATGAACTTTCCCGCCATCTCTGTTACCAGCTTAGTGGATATGGGTATTCTGAGGCAATGTAGAAGTTGCCTCTTGTTTACTGACAATCAGATAATTCTCAAACAAACTGATATGGTGTGTGAGAGATGTATTTACACAATATCACTGGAGGCAAAGCTCTTACATAAAAGTACTTCTGATGTCAGTAAGGTTGTCAGTAGTGTACACGCTGCACCAATCACACACACTTAAAAGCAGACATATAGACCCACATTGCTGAGACACTTAAATGTAACCTTCCTAAACCCTAAAGACCTCCTAGATATGAAGTACATATAACATACCCTCAGCAGCCCCAAATGCACTCTTTCAAAACACCCACATCAACACATAAAGCCACATCTCATGGAGCCTCTACTTCCAAGCCCATAAGTCAAACCTCATACAGTCTAACATTCTGCTCATTGGAGACTCCATCGTGAGACGCACTGATGTCCCTCTCGCCAGGCTGAGTAAGGAGAAAGTCACGGTCAGTCGCTTATCAGGAGCTAGGATCCACCACATTACACATGCACTCAGGTCCTTGTACTATAAGTACCAGTGTGACTCAGTCATAGTCCATGTTGGTGTAAATGACCTGAGACTTACTTCCCTAGACTAAATGAAGAGAGACATCATGGAGTTCCCGGAATATGTCCCCCAGGCTGGTGTGAACCTAGCATTGAGCAACATTTTACCTTCTCCAAGAATGATGCCACAATACAAACAAAAAAATGACTGACTTTAATAATTGGCCTAGTTTCTGGTGTCATTCTAAGGTGGTGCAATACTCGTCAGCATGGCTGGAGATGCTCAACAGATCACGGTGCTTTGCTATAGATAGAATGCATCTCTCCCCTCTAGGCTTTTGATTATTAGCTAAAACATTGTCTTCCCCCCAGAGTGCCTTTTTATGGAATGCCAAACTGAAAGTACTTCCAACATAGCAAATCAAAACCAAGAAAATCTAAAGGTATTACTGCTCAGTGCTAGAAGGCTAAACAAAAAAACCTCCACTCTCTAAATGCTGTCTTCACCCTAGAGAATGCTGACATCTGTGTATCACTGAGACATGGTTTAAAGCCGCAGAGAGCACACCGACAGTGCAAAGTTATAATGCCTTCCACACATTAGACCAGCTACTACACAGGCAGGGACTAAAGGTGGAGGTGTCTCATTTTGCATTAAAAATAAATATATCTCAAGGCTGGTCAGACAGGACAATGCAGTTGAGCTGCTCCATTTTCAAGTCACCATAGGCAAAATCCAGTTTCACTTCCTTGCAAGTTGTAGGTCCCCCCTATATGAACCAGGAAGTCCATACCATGAATTTAAACATATTGGAAACACTCACCATCCAACCTAATACCATATTCATGGGTGACTTTAATTACCCCACTATTACCTGGCAGTCGTATAAAACATCAAACATACAGGCACAGAGATCTGGATTTTGTAAGTACAAACTTCCTGGACCAGATTGTCAGTACTCTAACCAGGTGTGCAGCTGTACTGGATCTGGTCTTTACTAATGTGGGAGAGTGCTGCACACCTCCTAGTATAATGTCTTCCCTGGTAAGGTCAGACCATAAAATGGTCTCCTCTGAAGTAGAAATAAAACATGGACCCCCCCCCCCAGCTGAACCTGGGATATTCAGGAACTACTCTAAGGCTAACTTCCTGCTATTAAGAGATAACCTGGCAAAATTTCAAGCCCCCCCATAAACACTGACAACACTGCTGCCTAATCAGAACTCTTAACAGAAACTCTATACAAGCATGTTAATAGCTGCATAGAGGCACCTGTACCCAGCAGGAAGAAGTACAAAGCTAACTCAAAAAACAAGCCACCTTGTTGGAATCACAAAATCAGTAGCTTGTATAACAGAAGGAAGAAAATCATGGCAAAAATTAGAAGGTGCAGCACCAAGCAGGATAAAAGCACTCTCATCAAACTACACAAACAAGTCAGAGGACAAATAAAGTCTACCAAAGCCAAAATTGAGGTAAATTTGGCCTCCCAGGCCAAGGACAACCACAAGGCATTCTTTAGCTATGTTCACAACCTTAAAGGCAATACACAATTGTGTGCAGAGCTCATTGTAAATGGACACCTATACTGAGCCAGAAGATATAGCAAACCCACTGGCCAATAAGAAAGAAGCTCTACAAAGAAGCCAGTCATGAGCGGACTCCCTGAGGGATCAGTCCTGGGAACCACACTTTTTTATCATTTAATTCTCTGTCAAGGCCAATGTCAGTGGCCTCTGACTAACTAAATATTCAGATGATTGCAAATTAGGAGCTGTCACTGAATCACCCACTGACACAAATGTTCACCATAAAGGGCTGACAAAGGCAAACAACTGGTGCCAGAGCCATGGACTAAAACTAAATACCAAGAAATGCATAGTAATATCCCTCAGAAGTCATCCACTGCTGGTGACTGTAATGTTGACAGCACACCCCTAAAACCTGATCCAGTAGTCAGGGACTTGGGGACACACATAGACAGTAATCTAGCTTTTGACCATCACGTGTCTACAGTAGTGAGGAAATCATTCTTTGTTGTGCAACTTATAAACAAAGATATGGCATCTAATTCCCTAGGAAGTCATTGTTCCCCTGTATTCGGCATTCATCAGACCTATCATTGCTTACAATATCCCATTTGCTATGTACCTAACCAGGCATATCCAACCATTGGAACATCCACAGAGGTCACTCACTAAAGGAGTCAAGATGCTAGTAAGAATTAGTTATCTAACTTTAACCAGTTTAGCGATTCAGCTCAGTGCAAAATTAGGACATTGAAGCATGTTGCAATTCTGTTTGGAATTAGTTTGTGATGGAGTAGGTCAGGAGGTGAGCAGGAATTACTGACTAATGCATTTTACTGCAGCTGGATCAGCTAAGTGCATCTGTGTGATCATGAGGCACTCCTTTTCTGTCTGTCACCAGTAATTTGAATGATTTACTTATAATCTTTAATTCTGGTTGCTGCTTTTTATCATATGATTAATGAATTGTTCAGTGTCGGACTTGTGGTTAACTTTATTGTCTCCCCATTCCACTGTGCAGTGAACTTGAGTGGATAGCTTATCCTCGCAACTATCCCTAGGTCTTTCAGTTCATTCACTTTGGGGACTGGTGAAGGCATCAGAAACATCTATTCAATTTTAATAAACATTCATATGTAATGGATTACTTTTTGTGGCCTGGCTTGTCTTAGGATTTTCCATTTTGCTGTAGATGAATGTATGCAAGCTAGCAGGGGGCTTCTTTGGTCTCACTTCCCTTTCCATCCCTGTGACTGGAATTGGTCATATGTGATCAATCCTCTACCCCAGTTAACAAATATTAAAATAAATAAATGCATTTTACTGGACTCCTTTGGTGCTTTTCATTCTTCCTGCACCTCTTTTGGAGTAGCTTTAAAGGCAGCCATCTGTTTCTCTCTTCCTTCCTGTTTTTTCATTCTGCATTTATTTTTCAATTCTAGCTTCACAGTCCACTTCATTTTTTGTTTTTGCCGTGGCCTGTGCCCAGAGTTCTGTACTAAGCAGCCATCTTGCTCGGGCTCGCCAGTGCTTCCCAGAGAATTCAGGGGTTTGACTTCAATGGTGAACGGGATCCACATGTTGTGATACAGCCTGCATTTTACAGTCATGGACAAGCATCCTAAACAGCAAGTGTAGGTGCTTTGTTATTAAATATTAAAATCCTTTTAGAATCCTTCAAACACTTTTACACCCAAGCCATTCTCCTTTTGAGAAACGGTATAGTTATTGTCTGCCATAGTGTGATAACTAGCCTTAGCGGTTTCCTTCTTATGACGTGTGGTAAGACAGTGGCTTAGAATATGTCACTATACGTATCTTCCATGTGTATGTTGATTTCACCTAGATGTTTCTTTGGGGACCCTGTCCTTTTAATGCTATCTTAAGGGAGAGCTGCTGGCAGTGTAAAATGCCTGACAACCAAATGGTTCAGGTCCCCTGTTTTTATCCCCTTTTTTCACCAGACATGAAATAGGAGACCGTTGAACTTCTCTTTAAACCCTCAAAAGGATCTGGTATCTATTACCCTTACATATTACTGCCACTGTAATCTTGCTGTACCAATTAAGTGTGAAAAACATATTGATTCAATTACAGAAGATTTCTAGTTTATGCTGTCCTGAAGATCAGAAGTTAATTAGACATTATGAAAAAGAAATCTGTTAATAATAAAATCCCTTCCTTAACTACAGTTTTGTATGTGTGTGTGGGTGGTGTGATATATATATATATATATATATATATATATATATATGGGACTCTATCTGATCATCTCAGGCAGTATAGATTTGAATCCATGTCTAGCTTCAGCAACACCCCATATCCAAAATGTCACTCTGCACTCAAAGCATTACCAATTCTGCGTATCCCTTAGCCAGCCTAAATAGCATTAACAACAAATGGTCACTACTGGAAACTTGGGTAACACAGCACAATCCTGCTATACTGGCTGTCACGGCATCTTGGCAAAAGCCAAGGACTAACGTTGCACCTCAAGTTTCATACATAAAAACTGCAACTGCTTCTTCAGTAACAGACCATGACATAGAGCAGGAGGAGGGATTCTTCTTCTTCTTGTCAAGCATAACATCAAAAAACAAGCTACCTTATTGCAGGCAAATGTGTTCAGTAATAAACATAACCTAATCTGAGTCATGGTCCAAGTAACTTCAGTATATTTATTTTCCCTCACCTGCCATGCTGCACCATTTTGACCATTACATAGATCTTTTTACACCATTCCAATAACTCTAAACTAATTATTCTTGGAGCTCTTAATTTAAACTGGTTAAGAGAGCATTAAAGACATACATAGCTCTGTTAATCCCTTCAAAACACAACCTAAACATTAGTCACATAACACACAAAAATAGCACATCAAACAGGTTCCACCCCACTAATAGAAATTATTTAAACAAACTTCCCAGAAAAGTGTCATGGCGCAGTGGTACTGCCAAACACACACTCAGTGACATTAATCCGTTTGTCATTATGGGTATTCAAATCACCAAAATAAATACAACAAATAATTAAAACTAGACCCTTCATAGACAAGTCACAACACACTGTAAGTGCAGAACTTGAATCTGTCAATTGGAATATAACAGCAACCCAGTTACAACACTTACTACACTACTAAACATCCTTATTCCAATACCAGACGTTTCCTCAAAAGAAAAGAGTGTAAGAGTGAAGGGTAGAGATGTCTCTTAATTACTCTAGACATAAAAAAAAAAAGGATTCCTGGAAAGTGTGGGAAGCACATAGGTTCATAGGTACGTACCAGGCTATCAGCCCAAGGGCCTATGTAAGCCTAGCCAGCAAGGTTCCATAGCTTATGCCACCCAAAAAAGTTAGTTTCCTGTGCCACTGTCCAGCAGAGACACAGAAGTGATCCCTGGGGTGTATTTCCTATTTCCCATCCACTCATCAGTCCAGTACTAAAAAAAAAATTTAATTTTTACAACCTCAAACAGGCAGCCCGTTACAATTAATGCAGATTACATAATGCATAGACAATTGGCAAACAAAGGCATGCAGTTCTGGAGGATACACAAATCAATGACACCTCAAATAAGCAGACCATTCTTCCTACAGAATTACTAAATAATATAGTCATTTATCTCGACCTCTCCCCCAGACAAAAATAAAACTAAAGTAGATACAAATGTTTTCCATTTGTAATTTCCTGCCATTCTACTTCAAGGCTGGATCCCCTAAAGTTGTATTGAGGGAATTTAAAACTATAGTCACCAATAAGTCAATAAAACACTCAGCACTGCATCCACAGTTTGTCTGTATGGTGATAAAACACATCTGCTAACCACAACAACACTTACAACAGGAATAATTCTTTACTCTTGTAAAAAACACTGCCATAGTCCCAGTTACCAAAGTTAAAAACCTTAAATCCATTTCTTTTTTTTTTTTCAAAACAGGTTTATTGTTTTAACATACAAGAGAAATATCATAACAATTTTATACAAGTAATTAAAAATAGATATGATTATAACATTAAACAAAACAACTAAAGTATTTACAAAGACATCCACTACAATCAGATCAATTAATTAAACTAAAATACCATGCTATTGAAATTAGGATTTTTTTTAACAAATTTTGTAAATTATCCCATACAATATAATAAGATGTTTTTCTAGTTGTTCTTGTGTTTATTTCCATATGGCACACTATATTCATAACATTTTTAAATTCATTGAACGAAGGAGGTGTATCTGAAATCCAATTTCTGGTTATTATTTTCCTAGCCACTGCTAGAATAGACCATAACAAGGGAAGCTTAACCTTTTTAACACTTTGAGGTACAGGTGTGTTGAATAATATAAGAGATTTAGAAATAATGAAATTATCTGTAAAAAGAGCCTGCAAAAATTCATTAATTGACTTCCAGTATTCTTTCAATTTTATACAGTCATAAAACATATGAGCCCAGTCAGCATTAATTTCTACATTACATCTCTTACATAGATTATCTTTATTATTTATTTTATTCATCATCAAAGGTGTATAAAAAGATCTATGTAAAATTTCCATGTATAAAGTCTCCAGACAATGGAAGACGTAGTTCTATAGGCAGATTCCAATATATATTGTTTATCTTGTTGATTTGGTGGGTCCCCATTAATAGAAGTGAAATAATTCCAGTATGTATCTACACTGTAAAAAGTTTCTTGTCTGATAATGTTATGTATGTATGAAAGTTTACCTTTATCAGAAACTTTATGTTGTAAATTTAATATCAAGTAATCAATCAGTGTTGGAATAGATTCTTTAACTGTTATAGATATTAGATCTATTTTATCAATGAGATGTTGTCTAAAGGTCTGAACCTCTAACCAGCAAGTTTCTCTTAGATCAAATTCTTGTTTTAAGAAATCTAGATTTTAACTTTATTATCAGATATCAACTGATACCAGTACTTTAGATCATTATCTATAGCTAAATGAGTTCCTTCAGAAGTAGATGACAAAAGCATACCCTGAGTATACATTATAGGGAATATAATAAAATTCCATTCCCTATATTTAGGGTGCATGAATATAAAGTTATGATAGCTAATACTAATATTTAATGGGTAACAAACCATATGTTTAGGTGTAATAGGTGAAGTACAAAATTCCTTTAGTAACCATAACATGGAGTTATTTACAATCATATTCTTATGTGTTAAGGAGATTTTCATGAAGTGCATACTAATTAGCTCCCAATAATCTTTCCATTTTGCGACATATGACTGATCTATTAATAAAGTAATAACTTTTACAATAGAAGAGATAGTATATAAATTAAAGTCTGGAAAAGAAATACCCCCTTGAGACCAGCTATTAGTATGTTTCTTTAATGCAATCCTAGGTCTATTAGGTGCCCATAAGAAATTTAACATTAGTGTATTCAGTTTCTTGATAATTATTTTTGTAGGTGGAAGTATTATTGATTGTATTAAGTATAAAATCTTGGGGAATATTATCATTTTAATAATTGTAAGTCTCTCCTCCATAGTAAAAAACATATTATTCCAGGTATTAAAAAGATTTTGTATATTAAGAAAACAGGTATTATAATTATTATATATAGTAGATTTAATATCTTTAGATAGTATTATACCTAGATAAGTTATCTGACCTGAATTGGGTACATATTTAGTAAAATCACTAATGAGAATATTTTTTCGTGTATATATAGGTAGTATTTTAGTTTTTTCTTCATTGAATATTAAACCAGAAATACTTTTAAAATTCATCATTTTATCAAATAGAGACTGCATAGAAGAATTAGATCCTGCTGATGTAATTAGAACATCATCTGCAAAAAGTTGAATTTTGGATGTTGTATTTTCATCTGTTTCAAAACCCTCTATGTCAGTACTGTTTCTGATCAAATTAGCCCAAGGCTCCATTACTAAAGTGAATAATAGTGGAGAAAGTGGACATCCTTGTTTTGTACCTTTAAAAATGGGTATGTTTTGTGAAACATATGTTCCTACCTTAATATAAGCCAATGTTCCTTTGTATAAATGCTCAATTAGATTTACAAATGCATCTGAGAAGTTTATGCACTTCAGTAAGGTAAACAGATAGTCCCAACTTACTGAATCAAATGCTGAACTTATATCAAGACTAATAAGTGTTAAATCTTTTTTTTTTCCTATTTGCAAAATCAATTAATGTTAAAGTTCTTCTTATATTATCAAAAGTATTTCTATTTACAATAAAGCCTGTCTGATCTATATCTATAATGCCGGAGATGATTGTCTTCAATCTATCAGCAAAAATACTCATAAACATTTTATAATCAACATTAAGTAATGAGATGGGCGATATGAAGTACATCTAGTTGATCTTTATTAGGTTTTAAAATTGGCTAAATAAATGTATATTGCCAAGATGGGGGTTATTAACTCAGTTTGGGACAAAATAAAACCTTATGTATTAATGAATATGTACTTTTAGAAAGGATTTTATATATCTCTGGTACAATACCATCATTACCCGGTGCTTTGTTTGATTTAAGCTTATTTATTTGTGTAATAACCTCTGTATATGAAATACTTTTGTCCAATAGTTTAATCTGTTGTTTATTAAGCTTTTTATTCATGTTTGTGGTTATAAACTCCTTTATTTTATCTTTAGGTTCCATGTTAATGTTATTATGGTTAATTTTGTGAAAGTGATTTCTAAATTCATCTAGTATTTCTGGTATACTAGAAACATTCTTCTTTTTCCTTAGAGAAAAGATTTCTTTGATATGGTTTTGTTTATTCAACCTTTTGTTTTATTTTTAAGTCTATGTAAGTATTTGGGGCTTATTGAATAAGACAAAACTTGTATTTCTCTAAAGTTATTTTAACTTTATGAGTTAAAATTTCTTTGTATTTCTCATTTAGTTTGTTTATTTCTTCAATAACTTTCTTGTCCATAATATTTTCTTTATTATTATGTTTATAAGAGTCTAATTTACTTTGAATATCTAACAATTCCTTATCCCAAGATTTCCTTTTATTATTATACCATCTGATACTTTGTCCATATAGATATGATTTTAAGGCATCCCAAACATAGACAATGGAGACTTCAGGAGTATTATTTATGTCTAAAAAATGTTTTACTTCTGAAAGTATATGTTCTTTATAGTCTTTTAGTTGAGTTAAGTATGCTGGTATCCTTTTAATCTGAACATTATGAGTATTTTTTATCATGAATTCAAAAACAATTGAATTATGATCAGATATAGGACATGAAATGATTTTGGAATTAATTAAATCTGTTACCATCTGGTTAGAAATAAAGACCCTATCTATTTTTGAATAAGTTTTGTATCTGTTAGAAAAAAAGGTGTATGGTAATGATTTTTAATCTATCTGATTATTAATATCATTCAAATGATAAGAATTAGCAAAATCATTTAAATGTTTTGCATTAGATGTAATTCTTCTTTTTCCTATAGTGGTAGTATCACTTTCATGTAGTATACAATTAAAGTCACAAGCTAAAATAATATCTCCTATAGAGAATGATATGATCTTATCAAGATGATGTTTCACTGTATTAATACCAATTCCAGGTATCCAATATACATTAATTAAAGTGTAAGTCTTCCCATTAATTTGTATTGTAACCATACAAAACATTCCTTTGTCATCCTGATAAGACTTAATGGTTTTAGGAATGGGCATACTTTTATTCCATAAAATAGCCACTCCTCTTTTTTCTGAGTGTGCTCTGAACTAACCAATACTGTATATTTGTTTGTGGCTAGTTTATCAATATCTTTTTTCAAGAGATGGGTTTCTTGCAGAAAGACTAAGTTGGCCTTATGTAAATTAATGTATCTTATTAGGCTTGCCCTTTTACACGGATTATTCAATCCATTAATGTTTAAAGAAATTCCTTTTAAAGATGTCATTTGGCATTTTTAAAACTTAAGAATCTTATGATCAAAATAACAATTAACAACATAAGTAATGTTACATCTCCTCCTTTAGGTGTACCTTTAAATATAGCTGTATTTATTGAATCTCTTATGGGATTTTGTATAGGATTCAGTTTTGTTTGTAGTGACAATGAGTGTACAAAATATATTGTGGATGTCAAAACTATATACATATAACAATGAACAAGTGAAAATAATGTAAGGATTAAACCTTGCATCCAGCCTGGAGTTAAAACTCCAACTTAGAGTAGTATTTACCACTCAAGTTAACCCCTACCCTAAGCAGCAGTACCTCAGCTACCACCTTATCAATTTAATACTGGTTATATTTAACTTAAATTAACAGCTTTCAATTCAATTATCTAGCAAGACAAGACTACACATTTGATAAAACAGCATCATATAAACTAAAATAAACTTTTTTTTAAAAAACTATTCATACTATTATATACATCTATGTAATATAATACACTTGTATTCAAATAGCATTCAAATAATCTTGATATTAGGAACCAAGAGGAGAGAGAGAAATAAAAGACGTGAAAGAGGGAGAGAGAGTGAAAGAAAGAGAGAGAGAGAGAAAAAAAAAAAGGAAGGCATATTAATTTATTCAAAGTATGTAAAATAAGCTCTAACATTCATTTAAATCAAAAACTTTGGCTAATATAGTTCAGACATTACATATATTAAGATGCATCTATTTTCTGTCATGTAAATGCAGTCAACAGCTTCCAAAAAAAACCTTGAATTGCTTGTATATGAGCATTTTACTCATACTCATTATTGTCAATAGAATAAAATATTATATTTATAGAAATTGTTATAAATCATACTGCATAGTTATGCAAATTCTCAGAAACACTTGCATTATTGTAAAAAACATCTGTATCTTGTATGTCTATACTACTGCTTTAAAATATATCACATGACAATTTCTTCCAGAATAGAGTTATAAAGTTATTTATGCTTGTCAATCAGATGAATTAAATGAGTTATAGTAATGTATATGTTTGGAACATAAGTTTTAACACAGATTAGTATGCTGCAGTCAAGTAGATTTTCAAAAACACTTGAATAAATGTTTCATTTTCTATGCCTTCTAAAATAAGACATTTACTTACTACAAGAAACTGCATAATTTAAAATCATTATAACTGACATATTTTATGAATTATAACATAGATATTTAAGTAATTATATAAAATAACTCGCATTTAGATGTTAAAGAGTTCATTTTCCTTCACATAGTCGCATTTGCATCAGTTCTACTTCCTGGTAGAGTGTTCTTCCTGAATCTGCGATGTGTCAGTGTGATATCTGGGTCAAAGGTCAAATTGACTGCTTTCAGCTTCTCTGTGAGAATTCTGAGAGTTGAAGCTTTTAAAAGAACTCGAGGACACTGTTCATGAGGTAGCCCACATCCCAGATTGTCTCCCTTAACATTTTGGCGGGAAACTTGTTAAAAACTAGTGACAAACATTCATTTAGCAGTGTAAATGCATCTAAACATGACAAAACCTTCACGATGTATTTTACAGGTTATTACAGCCTCTATGTAAGTGAAATTAAGCCCAAAGTTATTAATAAGTAATAAAACTCAATATTTTTGTCCCAACTCAATTTTTATGCAAATCTTATTATTTACTGTGTCGATATGATCAAAAGCATTTCTATATATTAATATGAAAAAAAAAATAAAGAGAAAGAATAAAGAAAAGAAAAAGAGAGTAGAAAATAAAAGAGTGTAAAGCAGAAATAAAAAAAATGTAAGAGAAAGCTATAAGAAGTATATACAATGGAATATTACTTACTGTTTATATTAATAGAGTTAAAAATAAGACATATTATTTACTATTATTTAGTTCTAATTATTATTAGTTAAAGCATGACAGATTATTTACAAACAAGCATAAGCAGTATAATCAAGAAAGTACAATTAGGAATAGCATTTGAAGAACATATAAACTTTTTACAAGGAATAAATATGTTATTATTCTATTTATCATATTTTCATTACTCTTCTCTCCCTGCCCTCCCCCACCCTTTACCCATTACATAATCTAAATAGAATGTCATTGTTTAAACAAAGAAAAGAAGAAAAGGAAAAAAAAAAGAAAAAAAAATGTATCAAATTACTGACCTTACTTCTCTTTTTCAGAAAGAGAAACAAATTGAATAATAGCTTGTTATTAGTTCCTCAGATATTTTGACTGGTTATGAAACAAAACATTTCTTTGCACACAGAGAATAACTTTGATTAAATCTTTTTCAGAATATGTGTGGCTTTCTGGAAATGCAGGAACTATATTTAAAAAGATTAATAATGAAGTAAAATGATGAGAGGAAAAAAGAAAAAAAAACATAGAACAAATCATTTTTTTTTAGTCTCTTCTTCTTCTCTGAAGTCTTCCACGAAGTTTCAGTTGCCAGTCTCTTTAATGAAGGACTAGCCCATTCCATTTCCTCTATTTTATCCAAAATCTTATTTTTTTTTGATAAACAGTAAAGCAGAGTCTAAGTCATCAAAAGTTTTAGGACCATCAGGAAGGAAGATTTTTAGCTTGGCAGGAAACAAAAGGTATGTTTTAAACTGTGTTTTTTTAAGCTCCCTTATTAGTGGCAGAAAAACTTTTCTTTTAGCTATTACCAAGGAAGAATAGTCATTGTCAAAACGCACAGTTGTCTCATTAATCTTAACAGGAGCTTTAGCCCAAGCAGATTTAAGAACCATCTCTTTATCAAAAGATGATAGAAATCTAACTACAACTGATCTAGGATAGTTTTTGTTAGAGTTAGTATTAGCTATAGATCTATGTGCTCTTTCGATACCAAAAGAGAATGCTTCTGGTAAGTCTAAAGTTTTAGGGAGCCATGTTGTTAAAAAAGAAGTAATATTGTTACCTTCAATATTTTCTGGCAGTCCAAAAATCCTAATGTTATTGCGCCCAGATCTATTTTCCAGGTCATCCAGCTTTGTTTGTAAATGTGTATTTTGTTTCAGCAGAAACTCAGTGTTGATTTCCTCTTCTTGGATTCTGTTTTCCATGTCATTCACAGCTTCTTCTATGCCTGTCATCTGGATCTTCTGTTGTTGCAGGTCTATATGTAACAAGTCTATTTGTTTTGTAGTTTTTTCTATGAAGGTATCTATTTTAGTATCCATTTTATCCATCTTAGCAGTAAGTTGCTGGATTATAGTTATCAGAGACTGAAGTTCTTTCTTGATGCTGGAGTCTTGAGAATTTGTCTTACTGGAACTCATTTCAGACTGATAAACTGACAGGAAAATTTCCAAAGTGATTTCTGACAGGAATATTGTTAAAATTTCCTTTCTTTTTTAGATATAGTTCAAGAACTATATAAAACAAACATATTTAGAAAGAAAATTACTTCAAAAATTAATTTTTTAAGTAACTAATTCCTGTCTGTGTAATGAAATTGGTGGAGCTGAAGAAATCTGCTGCTATCCTGTGTATATCCTTGGCCACGCCCCCCCCCCCCTTAAATCCATTTCTGACTATAGGCAAATCTCATTTCTTTGTTCTCTAGCTAAGGTAGTGGGGAAAAAAAATCATTTTACTATATACTCACGTACATTATGTACCTAATACTCACATGGAAATGCCCTTGCCACCCTTCGGGTTGACCTCTTATTATACTCACCCTTCCACCCACTGTCTTGCTTCCACTCACTTCTATCCCTTGTAGAAGAACTATAATCTCCCCTTAAGGTGCTTCACCTCCAAACACCTTCCCCAACAGTCCACAAATGAACACGCCAAACCCAGCCACTACCCACAAAACAAATCCTAAAATTCTCTCTCAGCTATATCTTACTTACGTTTGTCTCGAGCAATGTTATCTCTGTAATCCTGTACATTCCATGTAGCCTAATACTTTTAAACTTTTAATTTTAAATCTTGCTAATACGAATGAATATTGTACTTTGAAACTGTAATCTTATGCAGTGTTGTAAAATCATGTGTTTTCCTAAGAAAATTTGCTTGGCATGTGTAAATGTCTTACTTGTATGTTATTATTCTGTGGAGCTTTTCTCCCTGGGCCTCCGCTGAAAATGGACATGTATCCAATCGGAATCTCCCAGTCAACAAATGTAAAATAAAATAAAAAATAAATAATAAATTGTATATGCAACTAATGCAACATATCTCCAAATATATCTTAAAGAACAGACAACATGGATTTCTGCATAAGTATAACACAGAAACACCACTACTCACTGTAACTGACTTCATCGTTGAGGCTATGGAAGAAGGTCAGTTATTGAGTGCTCACTTCATCGGTCTAAAGCTTGCGTTTGAATCTGTTAACCACCTCTAACTGTTCAGCTTTGTTACAGGTAACAGTGCTCTGCATTGCTTTACTTCATACCTAACTAATACAACAGTTACTGTTACATGTGATCCTAACATATCCTGCAGTGGAATTAGTACCAGGTCAAATGCTCTTCCATATTCATTGACAGTCTACCTTTTGATGTACCAGCCATCACTTTATGCAGATAGCATCAGCATATTGTCCTCAGATAAGCCCCACAACAAATTACAAGAAAAGCTGCAACAAGGCTTTGTCTTGCTAGGGAATTGCCTTTCTGAAATTCAACTTCTAGTAAACTGTAAAAAAATCAGCTACTATGCTGTTTGAGACACACCCAAAACTTAAATCCAGTTCCACATTAAATACTACTGATCCTCAATGCAACCTACTACGTAAAGTAACTGAACAAAGGTATCAAAGTATAACTTTTGACCAAAAACTTACCTTTGATACACAGGTGCAAAACATCACAAAAGTAGCACTCTAATCTTAGGTTAGCATACAGATACTCACTCTCATGAGAACCTTAGAAAACTCTAGTATTACAAGTGATCATGCCCAAAATAGAATACTGTCTACCATTATTGTCTCTAAACTCTACACAGAACACCTATGCTGTGCAAGTGACTGCAGACAAGATCTGCAGGATCATAACACTGGGTGAACCCAAAGAACATCACTGTATCTCTTTTTAGAAAAATCCAAATGGTTTCCAAGTAACTGCTTGGGCCACTCTCCTACACAACTGCTTAACATTCTGTCAGATTCACTGTTCATACTGCTTACAACTATTCACAAGCAGACAAACTGTTCTCTGTGATTTTTTACATACAATATCATCTGTTTGTCAAGAACTCATTTCAGCAAGGCAATATGTGAAAAAAAACTTTCAAAACTTTTGCCTGCCCTGCGGTGTGGAACTCACTACTTTAAAATCTCCAAAAACCACAGGAATTAAGTACATTCAGAAAGGTGCTACCTCATTTGCTTAGTGAAGAGTACAAGTGCCAGTGTTTTGACAATGGCTAAGTTAGACCTTATAGCAACTACCTAATACACAGTTAAACACTTTTTCTGTAAACTGTATTAGAGTTGTTCGACCCGTGTTGCTTTTGAATCCATCAGTCACACCATTTAAGTAGCGCTTTCTATTCCTCCTTTAATCTGTTCTAGCTCTTGTTTCTAAAAACCTCTATGCAGCTCGCTAAACTACCTCATAGTGTATCATTGTCATCAATATGTAGTTGTACCTCCCACATGTAATTCCATTGTTATTTTGCAAATGAGCTGTCACACTGTTTGGACTATACAAGTAACATACCAGTATAATTGTCATCTCTGTTTATCTTCCCTAAGTTACACTATTGTTGTGCAAATGAGCTGTCACACTGTTTGAATTGTGTAATTAACCATAAATCTCTGTTGAAACCTGTGAATGCCTGACTGGCCCGGTTAGTGGTTAAAAATTGTCGATGAAGCAGCCCACCTTCCCAGTCAACAAAGATAATTAATAAATAAGTAGACAGATGGCTAGAGTAAGCTATCTTTATAATAGAGTACAGTAATCAGTGTAGTAACTCATTTGTTTTTTGCAGTGGGCAGCATGTTGCTCACTCTTTAAAGTTTCTGCTTCACAACATCAGGTTTCAGTTCTGACTTTAGTTTATATTATGTTTCAGTTTCTTCCTTGTCTGCCTTGGTTTTGTCTCTGTACTCTGTATTTAACATGCTTGTTGACTGACAACTGAACTGTAAACTATCCATGGACTGTATGCCTCTCCTAGCTAAACATACTAGTTGATTAGCTACTATAAACTGTTCATATTCTATGTCTGTCCTTGCCTTATGTTCCAGGTTATAGTGAAAAATGCCCTCAGTTTAACTGGTTAAATAAATTAATTTAAAATATAAAAAAAAAACATCTTGTGATATGTTAAATCTGTTGAAAGCTGTTTAAATGCTGTATATATAGAAATAAGAAAAATATGTTTGTTTTTCTTTACTTGGTAAAAAGCACAGCTTTTCCATGCAGGTTGCTCCATGACTTCTTAAAAATGTTCTTCATGGTGGTTTGTTCTAAATGGTACTGAACTTGTTTGTAATAGATGGATGCTGATAGCCTAACAAAATGGATAAACATTTTTTAGTAAGGTTCATATCCAAGGATCAAGCTTTCATGAGCTTGTTTTAAGAAGGTTCATATGTTAAAGACTGTTTTATTAGCAAGGTTCACAATGCCACATAGATAGTAGCCACCACAAAAATGCATCACAATCTTAGTCATGAGTTTGAAAGTGGTAACACACTTAACATTGCCACT
This sequence comes from Protopterus annectens, assembly GCF_019279795.1. Classification (NCBI taxonomy): domain Eukaryota; kingdom Metazoa; phylum Chordata; order Ceratodontiformes; family Protopteridae; genus Protopterus; species Protopterus annectens. The sequence goes on along the minus strand of NC_056730.1, from coordinate 533,594,565 downwards.
CACACATGGTAGAACAGTGTTAAACAGCCAGGAGTGGCCTTAGGTCAACTGGTACCCTAGGCAAAAGGGCTCTATGACGCCCCCACCACACCACTCAGTGCCCCCATCCTGGTCTACCTATACCAAATAAATACTGGAAAAGTGCCCCTACTACTGCGGCACCCTAGTTGGCCTATGCCTAAGACCGGCTATGTAAACAGCTTGTAAAGTTGTTGGTTGACAAGAGGTGCACTTTGTTCCTGGTTGCCATTGTTATGACAGCATTAATTGGGTCATTGCTTTTTCAACTGTTAAATGCATCATGCTCCTCCATTTTGTTTCTTTTCAGGTGTAGTACTTTAGGTCACCTGAAACTCCCTATGTATTAACAAAGAACTATGGTGAGGTTGTCCTGCATAACTTTTTGTTAATGCATTTTTGAAACAGATTAAAAAACTTCACCTTTCAAGCTTTATTCTTCAGGTGAATTTCTTGAATGTTTTTAATCCTGTAGTCTTTATAGACTTTGTAGTAAGCCGCGGTGGTGCTGTGGTTAGCGTTGTCGCCTCACAGCAAGAGGTTCTCCAGTTCGATTCTCGGCTGGAGCGCCTTCTGTGTGGAGTCTGCATGTCCTCCCCGCGGTCAAGTGATGTTAAAGACATGCAGGTAGGTGTGAGCGTGAATGAGCATGCCTTCGTTGAAGGTTGGGCGTCGGGCTGGCAACTCGGCACTGTAAAAATCTACTGCCAATCATGAGCGGACCGGAGTTCCGCTGTGGCGACTCGTAACCGGGAAGAGTCGAAAGTCACAAGCAAGTGAGTTAGAAATTTCTCTAAACCTATTTTTACTGTTTCTGTATCTCATATGACGTAGTTCACTTTTTGACTGTTCTATGCATCTAATGTAAATGTGTGCATTATTGAAATTCTTATTTTTCTCTGCTGCATTTATTCGTCAAGTTGCATTTTGTAAGTGTTGATCATATATACCTGTACTTGCCTGCTTGGCTCTGGTCGTGGCTAAAAATGGTCCTTGGAGTAGGCCACCTACTGGTTAACAAAATGTTAAATAATTAAAATAAATCTGTATTCAAACACATTAAAAGCTTGGTTATGATTTACAATTCAGTCATACTCCTCTCTACTGCTTCTGAACATGTCCTACCATAATTAATACTTCTGCATTATCACAGGTTATCAAACCCAATCTAGATTATTCAGCAGGCTGCCTTCCACTCACCTACCTTCCTGTACAGAAAACAAGCTCAGACACAAACCAACACAATGTATAAATTTATCAAGAACAAAAAAACATTTCCGCCTCCACTTTCAACCATCTCCTACAGCAAAGTAACTGGTCAGTTCTTCGAAACCTCCCATGTGATCAAGCAGTCCTTTACTTCAACAATACCTTCCTTAAATTACTCAACAGTCTAGCACCTACAAGAAAAATAAGAGCAAAAACTAGGCACATACTTTGGCTATCTAAAGCTACCCTAGCACTGCTGAAGCAAAGAGACAGGGTATGGTCCACTTACCACCATACCAAAAATAAAATAGACTACACAACGTATCATCAGCTTCGTAACCAGGCTAAGAGACAGATAAAAATAGACAAGCAAAACTATTTCCTTTCAGATCAGTAAACCCACCAATTTAACCCCAGAAAAATTGGCAAAACATTAACAATCTTCTCAACCCAGGCTATACCCCAGCCCCTTATCCACCAACTCCAAGCTTTCAGACCCAGTAGCTACACAATTTAATACCCACTTCATCAACTCAGTTAAATCTCTTCTTGGTAATCCAACTACTCAGCCTCTCACTGTACCCCTTCCCTCTTCTGACTCCCTCACTGTCTTCTCTCACCCCTATCCAAACAAACTATATAAAATTTCTCCAAACTCAAACTCTGCTGTCTAGCAGCTGATAAATTACCTAATTAATTCCTTAAAATTGCTGCCCCCCTCAATCACCTATCCCATATCAGTCCTAATCAACCATTCAATCTCTGAACAATATGTACCCCATCTGTGGGAAATATCCCACATCATTCCCCTACACAGAGGTGGCCCCTCTAAGGATCGAACTAACTACCGTCCCATAGCCATACTCTCCCATCTAGCCAAAGTCTTAAAAAATACATTCACTCCCAACTCCTTGCCCACCTCCTTAATCACAAACTCCTCTTCCCCACACAACACGGCTTTAGACCAAAACATAGTACCAGCACTGCCCTGCTATCTTTCACAAACACCTTTCAAAATCTTATAAACAGAGGCCAAATGGTCCCCTCCATATTCCTTGACATGTCAAAAGCCTTTGACATGGTCTCCCACCAAATCCAACTAAATAAACTATCATCCCATGGCCTCAACACAACAGCCCTGTCCTGGTTCCACAGTTATCTCTCTAACCTTCAACAAGCTACCAAATGGGAGAACACCCTGTCCCTCCTTCTACCCATCACTGTCTGTGTACCCCAAGGATCCATACTTGGCACCCTTCTCTTTGCAGTTTTTGCTAACAACCTCAGCTGTTCAGTACACAGATGACTCGACATTAATCTGCGCAGCTCCCCCCCCCCCCCCAGGACCTACAAACAAAAATGCAAAAAATCTTTCCAGGACATAGAAGATTGCCTCACTAGCCATTAACTCATATTTAACCCCAACAAAACCAAGATAATTGTCTTCTGTTAGAATAAACCCAAAACATGTCTGACTCCACTTTCTATCCTTTCCACAAACAGAACCAAAATAGATCCCACCAACCAAGCTAAACGTCTAGGTGTCACAATCGATGATAACTTAAAGTTTGACACCCACATCTCCCTCGCCATCAAAAAAGTCCATTCCAAACTTGGCACCTTTTATAGAGTTAAACCTTACCTTACAGACAATGCCAGACTAACCACTGCTCGCACACATCTACTCTCCACCCTCCTCTACGGCTCCCTAGTATTTACAAACATTCATAAATCTGACCTAAATAATTGGAATCATGCTACAACAAAATCACCAAGTTTGCCACAGGCCACCCTTACAGAACCCACCACTGCTCTGTACTCTCCCAACTTAAATGGTTAGAACTACCAAACCTTCTAACATTTAACCAACTGTCCATAGCCCACAATATAATTCAAAAACCTAACAACTGCCTGACACTCACCAATCTAGTCCAACCCAACAGCAATCCTAGAGCTCTAAGATCCTCAAATAAACTATTGTGAAAGATTACCCAAGCCCACAACATACAGGGAACTGCCCTTTTTTTCCATAAAATTGCCAAACTGTAGAATACTCTTCATTTTTACTATAGCTCAAAACCCCAGCATTCATGAGTTTAAAAACCTCCTTAAGGAACATCTAGCAAAACACTGGCTCTGCTCCTGCCATACCCTTGGTTAAGCCAACTACTACTCCCTTGCATTACCCTAAACCAGCTCATTCTCACAGCTACAAATATTAACTGCTGAAGGCTATCTTGTTTCTACACTCCGTTTCAGTTAGCATTGTATACACATATACTGCTTTGCCTTTAACTGTTAGGTAGACTGCATTTCTCCATCATGCAGTTACTGTATCACACTGTTCTCGCTATTAACTCATGTGGTTGGTTTTTATCACTAACTCTGCCATTTTTGTTAAATTTGTTAATTATTTGCTAATTATTCGTATATAACTAATTTCTTTACTGACTTGCTTTGTACATTGTTAATTATTACGTGTTCAGTTTGATTGTTTAATACTGTCTATTTGTATGTATGGAGCTTTTCTCCTAGCGCCTCCACTGAAAATGGGCTTCATGCCCAGTCAGACACTACCCGGTAAACAAAATAAATAAATGTACTTTGTCAGTGATCATCTCTTACAGTGTATTTTCCATGGTTTTACTTTCACTCCATCTGCTCTTATGGGGTGTGTGCTGTTTACTTTGTACAGTTTAGCTGTCTGCCTGCGTCACCTTCAGTTTATCTCATTCTGTAAATAGCAGTGTTTATCACCATGGAACTTTCAGTACTGTTAAAAACATCTTGTTGTGATGCACCATTTATGTTCAGTTTGGTCTATTTTCTGTTCTCTTCGTATTGTATTGCATAGTCTGCTACATAGTTTTCAATAATGGGAGGGAAGACCAAACCAACCTTCATGGTTGCCTGGATGACCGTTATCAGCTATATGCTGACACCCCACCAGTCACCCTAAGAAGGAGTTGCATGAGGCCTAGCCCCCACAGGAAAGATGGGATCCCGCAGTGGAGCAATAGGGCGATAAAATGGCTATGGTGGAAGGGGGAAATAAATTGTTGAACAGGTGAGTGGCAAAAAAGCACTTAAAAATGGAGTACAGATTGACAATTATTACCAAGTTGAATAACACGACTGCTAGATGCTTGGAGTTTTTCCTCCTTTCTTCAAATACCTGCATTAAGCATATTATTTTCCTTCTGAAAAGTCAAAGATTATATCAGCAATTGAACAATATTTTATTTAAATAACTAAAGGGAGGGTTCAGTTTAATAACAAATATAGTCATTTCTTTCAGTAATCTTGCACTAGTTGTCTGCAGATTTCCCTCATGTTTTTAAAGAATTTGTATAATTAAGTAATGAGCCAGTTTCCTTTTCTTTCCAGTAATGATTTAGAATTACTGTTAACATTGACATCGTAAATAATGCACCTTTTTTCATAATGTTTCCTCAGTTTCACAATTCAAAGCAACTGGCAAACTGGTGTCTACACCACATTTGTACTAACTACAACAGCATCTGCCGAAGGTTTCCTAGGGAGATGAAGTACATGAGTCCAGGTAAGTACTGTACTGGTAACAGTAAAACACACTTGTGTCTTAAACAGTATGTTATGTGTATCATCATATTATAGTGTTCTGCTTTTATGAAGTATACCATTGCACCATTTAAAGATAACAAGATGCTTTAGCTGTTGCAGATTTCACTAGCTTTGCTAGTCTGTTGGCAAAACAGTAATCCTCTCTTTTGTTGCCTGTGATCTGGGTTCTGAAACAGATCCAAGTCACATGGAGAGACGTCCACTGGAGATGTGGGTTAAGTCCTGGAGGATGAAAGCTTAGCTGGTATGTTACTCCCCATCTCTTGAAACTGAAGAAGTGACGCCTCATAGAATGAAGCATGAGAGCTGACAGGGTGGTATTGGTATTGGTGTTGCCATGTCCACTGCACTATTACAGGGAGTGTCCAAAAGGGAGGAAAATCATTTTCGTGGGTAGCGAAAGCCAGGGTACCTTTTTGGCTAGGCTTATATAGGCCCTAGGGCTAATAGCCTAGTACCTACCTATGAACCACCAATACCCACTGTGCCACTGTATAGCAACCACTGGGGAAGCCACTTTTCCATCTTCTGCTAAGTTGCTGTGATATTCAGTGAGGTTATTTCTCCTTAGATGGAAGGAACCTACCTCTGCTGTCAAAATGTTACATCCTGGCTATACAGAGCAACATTAGGATGAGAAAGAGTATCCATAGTGACTGGAAAGGGGGGGATGCTGGAGCTCACTATTTTGGTGAACAGATAAAAACATTTTTAGCCGTCTTTCACTGTGCATTTACCTTGGGACTTGGTGCTTCTGCATTCACAGAGTCATACATATGTGACTGTATGGTTTTTCACAGTTTAATTTCTCCAAGCCTTTTGGATTTCTAAAATGATGGAATGTACCCCATTCGTAAGCCTGGGTACAATTTTCAATTCATGAAATCCGTACTGTCTCAGTCTTTGATGTTAGCCAAGAGTGTTCTTCTCAGCACCCACAATGTTCCCAGGATTGCCTGCTCCTGTAATTCATACAGGGTTGTACTGGTGCCATGTCTAGGTACAAATGTAAATTCTTTTTTGTTAGATGCATTGCCCCTACTATCGTTGGAATTGTCTTTCTTCCACATTGCTATCGTTTATGGTTTAAATCCTGATATTTTATGACTTTCTGTCTTTCTGTACATAAGACACAATAATCACTGTGTCCAACAATTTCAATGATCAATCCTACTTTTGTCTTTTTCCATGGACAACTGCAGCAGGTTTTCTTGCATCTGTTTTTGAACTATTAATGAGTGTTCCCGAGTGATATAAACTTCATCATTCTCTATAATGCTTTGTGATTCACGTTTCCGATGCTTCTTAACTACGTTTATATTGTAGTGTTTACACAATCACCAGTGTAACAGTCTTGCCACATTATTGGGCCTTTCAGTATATAGGCCTTCTGCCATGAGTGTATCATGCCCAGCAATAAAATGCATGGCTGTTTCCAGTTCTTTTTATAGAACCTGTGTTTGTCTGTTTCTCCCACAAATTTAATGGATTTTGTAAACCAGCATTTACATAGGTCAGTATCCTGGGACACCATTATTGGCCTTTCATCTTTTGATTTCAATTCACCACTCCTTAACCATTCTTTCTTCAAATCTTGGTCAACATGAAGTCATTCCAGGAGGTCTGTGTACTTAACCACTGTATTTATGGTTTTCCACATTTTATTTCTTCTCATCTGAGCTTCTCCTTATATTATTTATTTTAATCTTTTAGCACATTCAGTTACTGTCTTAGTTTTGTCTGCTTCTGTTTTCTTTATTTTCCATTCTCACTTGGTACACACTTGGCACCAAAATGCTATTGGTAAACTAAGAAAATATGTCATGTTCAACTTCTCTTGTTTTAAAACTTTCAGTATGTTTTGAACTAGTGAGATCAGCAGATATGTATGCAGTCCTATGATTGCAGATCTATACATGCAGTTAATTTTTAGGAGGCCCATACCTCCTTCAGAGTGAGGAATATACAGTCTTGGTATACACAGATTTTTATATGTCATTTGATAAATATGAATCTTTTTCTTGTTTTCTTGTCCAACTAATCCAGTACTTTTTGGGGCCAGTCAATTCCCAAAACTGTAAGTCAGAACAGGAACAGCAAACTGGTTTATAGCTTGGACTTTATTCCTAGAGGTCAAGGCAGTTTTCAGTATTAGTTTTAGTCTTAGTCTTTTGCGGGATTCTTTACTGAGTTATTCTCATTTGTTCATGTTTTATTGCCAGTCTTTCATCTATTCCCCAACTTTTATACACACCTTCCTGTTCAGATTCTTTTATATGAGATTCATATTCCAGATTGATATTTTCTTAATGCTGCAGCTTTCCTGTTTTAAATGTTTCTTTTGCACAATTATCAAGACCAAATGACATTCTTTATTTATGTATTTGTTTACTATTTGTTCACTGTGTAAGTGGACCAGTCTATTGACCATTTTCTACCCCAACCCAAGCTCAAAGAACAGAAAATGCATCACGTCTTTCATTCTACAATGTTGTAATACTTAAAATTCAGAACATAGTAAGATTTAATGCAGACAGAGTAACATTAAAAGATCCAGAGTGCATTGAAAAAAAAGACATGCAAAATGCAAGCTAATATATGCATAAAATACAGTGCAGTCATACATGTAATACATAAACTCCTATATGCATGTAAAATATTTGCATTTAATATGCCACATTAAGAAAATGAGAAAAATGTATTATACGCAGTGGTGCAGCAGCAGCGTTGTTGCCTCACAGCAAGAGGTTCTCCCGTTCGATTCTCAGCTAGTGTGCAGGGAGTGCCTTCTGTGTGGAGTCTGCATGTCCTCCCCGCGGGTCGAGTGGCGTTCTGAAAGACATGCGTGAATGGGCATTCCTTCATTGAAGGTTGGGCGTCGAGCTGGCAACTCAGCACCATGAAAATCTACTGCCAGTCATTAGCGGACCGGAGTTCCGCTGTGGCAACCCCTAACCGGGAAAAGCCGAAAGACAGCAGCAACAACATTCTAGTATTCAAGATATAGGATATGTTACCTAACATTTGCAAGTAGGTTCAGTAAAGAGATGTCCTTTAAATGCATCTCTGAAACGTAAGTTCCTAGAGTTTTGATATCTGTAGACGTGTGGTTCCAGATAGCAGGTCCCAGTTTACAGAAGGCTGATGTTCTTTGTGTTTCACTGTTGCAGTCATTACATTTGGGTTATCTGCTTACAGGTAGCCCTCAGTCAGTCTGAGTAACAAAGTCTTGGGTCCTGCGTCAGTTGCTGTCCCTTCTTCCATGACATCAGGTCGTCAGGGGTATAAAACATGCAGCCGATGCCATTACATCAGTCTTTCTTGCCGTGCGGTGCCTGAAGCAGAAGCAGTTCGCAAGTGCCGGTCGACCGACTCCTGAAATTTTTGTTTTTGAGTTTCAGAACCGAAGTCTTCAACTAACGCTAAGTACCCCGTTGGGGAAACTTTTTCTTGCTCCTTACCGATGTCAGTAAAAGTTAATAATTACATTACTTGTGCAAAGCAAATACCTCATAAAGATTTTCATTCGTACTGTATTCCTTGCCTAGGCCCTGACCACGACGTACCTTGCTGTCGGTTTTGTGCTTTATTTAATCAGCGCACTATCCGTCATTGGTATGTTTTCGCCTCTAAATATTTCGGTTCTCAGTTTAATTATCCAGAAACGTCGTCGGTTAGCCATCTGACTACTGGGATTCCAAAAAAACACAAAGATAAAGACAGAGACAGGCCGCTGAGGTCCAAAACTGCCGACAACGCTTCTCCTAAGCCAGTTGACGGTACTCAGTGAGGTGCTTTCGCAGCCCCTGATACCCACTACATCTGATTCGCAGGCCTCTACTGAGACCCATTCGCAGTTTGGTATGCCACGAGATGCTTCAACTATGGAACCCGCGGATGTCTCTACCTTGAATGGGTCCAGAGTCACTGTGCAGGCACCGGCTTCTGAGGTTGTATTCAGGCCTACGGACTTGCATATTAAACCGATGCCTCCTTCTTTACTTAGGCCTAAATCTCGAACCATGCCTAAAAAAACGACACCCAGGCCACATGCTCAGGCCTCTGTGCCTAAAAAACAAATGATAAAAATGGCTGAAGATCTAATAACTCTAATCAGGGGTAGCCAACCCCCCCCTAAGAGGCCTAGGACTGAAGTTGATTATGAATCTTCTGACCAGGATTCTGTTTTTTCTGATTCTTCTGATGATCTGGATTTGCCCTTATCTACGTATGAAGATTCTGATGCAGAGGACTCCATTCCCTCTGCTTCCCCTCCTGAGGATTTTTCTTTTGGGGAAACCGTACATACTCTAAGGGAGCATTTCCACTGGGAAAGCCAGGATTTTTCTGATGCAAAAAAGAGGCTTAGGGATTTCCTTCTCCTACCTCAGCATAGGCCTTTAGCTATTCCTCCTGTACTAGACATTGTTGATGATGCTTTTTTGGAATCTAGTTTGGCCCCTGATTCCTTGCCTCCTGCTCCCAGAAAACCTGACCGATACTACAGGGTCCCTGAGTCCCACAAGTTCCTTTTTAAAAATCCTATTGCAGATCCAAAGACTATTTCACAGGGGCCCAAGGGCACTGTTAGGTTTACCCCGGGGGTCATCTCTGTGTCATTGCTAGACAGAGGCACAGTAAACTAAATTTAATTTAAATTGTACACTTTTGTATCATTACATGGGGTGGCGAAAGCCACATAAACTTTGGCTAGGCTTATAAATGCCCTAGGGCAGATAGCCTAGTACTATACTATGAAACTAAGGCTTCTCCTAAAAATCCTACCCCTTCTGATAGAGACTCCAGGGCGCTGGCTAGATGGGGTAAGAAGGTTTACGCTGGCTAGATGGGGTAAGAAGGTTTACACTTCTGCAACCTTGGCCATTAGGGCTTTAAACTGCCAGTTTCATATGTTTAAGTATCAGCAACATATTATTGGACTGCTTAAGCAGAAAATGATGTTGATTCCTGACTGTGTGGAAAATAAAGAATTACAAGATTTAATGCATTCTGCTGAACAAGTTGGAAAACATAATTTGTAATGTGGTTTTGATTCATTAGAGGCCTCTTGCAGGGCTGCGGTTACCGGGTCTGTGCTCAGAAGGCATGCTTGGCTTCAGGAGCAATCTTTGCCTAATCATGTTAAAGCTAAATTGTTGGATGCTCCCTTAAATCAGGACCGCCTGTTTGGCAATAAGATTCTTCCGTTAGTACTAGGCTAACTGCCCTTGCGAGCCATTTTAAGCCTAGCCAATTATCCCCTATGAGATTCAAACCCCCTGTACCTTATGTTTGTAAGGCAAACACTTTAACCATTAGGCCACCCTCCCAACCCAAGGCTGAGGAAGTCCGTAAAAAGATGGAAGATAAAGCTAAATCTATGCAAACTGTTAAAGATTTCTTACAAGTTCAGCCTCCTAGATTTAGTAGGCACTGGCCCTCTAAGAATTGGTCCTTTCCAGCCCCTTCCAGGTTTCAGTCTCAGGGGACACAAAGGACTAAGCAGTGGGGGGGCCTCCATTTCCAAATCTGGGAATAATAAGACTCCTCCTATGGTAAACTGTCTCAATGGCTTCCTTTTAACATTTCCAAGCACTTATCAACTGACTGACCCTTTGGGGGGAAAGATTGCTCTTCATGCAAAGAATTGGGAACTCATTGCCCAGGACAAATGGGTTTTAAATATAGTGTCCCAAGGATACAGATTTCACTTCCACACGTTGCCAACACCAAGCGGGTGGCCGGACCTACCCCCAAATCAGTGGGCAGAGGCCCAAAAACAAGTACTTTCTCTCTTAAGCATGGGGGCTATTCAGCTGGTACCAGAAGAGGAAAAAGGACAAGGTTTTTACTCAAGACTTTTCCTGGTACCCAGAAAAGACAGTTCATGGCGTCCTATCCTGGACCTGTCTACTCTAAACACCTTTTTGGAGATTCCAAAATTCAAGATGCTGACTCTTCACCAGTTACTTCCTAGGCTAGTCAACGATGCCTGGTTGGCAACACTAGATTTAAAAGAAGCATCCCTGCACATCCCAATCAGGGAATCTTGCAGCAGATACCTACGCTTCAAAGCAGGCTACAAGCACGATCAGTTCTCTGCACTGCCCTTTGGCTTATCCACTGCGCCCATGGTATTCGCAAAGAGCCTAGCTCCAGTTATTGCATTTTGCAGGCAAAGAAATATTCAAATATACGTGTACCTGGACGATTGTCTAATTCAGGCAGAAAGACAGGACATACTTTTGAATCATCTGGCCTTTGTACAAAGGGTTCTAACTTGTCTGGGGTACACCATAAACGAAAAGAAATCACACCTGGTACCCTGTCAACAAATTATATTCCTGGGAGCAAGCTTGAATACAACTTCCCAGATGGCTTACCTCACGCCAGAGAAACAAATTAATTTGACAACCTACTTCAGACAAGTGGCCACAAAAACCCTGCTATCTGCAAGACAAATACTACAAGCCTTGGAGTTCATGACCTCCTGCATTATTCTAATTCCATATGCAAGACTGCATATGAGGAAACTACAGTGGTATCTAAAAAGCCTATGGTGTCAACATTCTCAGGATCTAGAAGCAATGAATCCTGTCATACCTTGCCTACGCCTAGAGTTCCTTTGGTGGGCAGACGCTTGCCTCCAAAACAAGGGACTGCCTTTCACACCACCCCTTGCCACACAAACACTAACAACAGATGCATCAGACTATGCATGGGGGGCTCACCTGGCAGGGAAGTGCATTCAGGGCAAATGGAACCCAAGTCAAATGCACCTGCATATCAATCAAAAAGAAATGTTAGCTGTACAGAATGCTCTGACAGCCTTCAAGGGCCACATTCTTCCAGGACAACTAATGGTAAAGACAGACAAGACCACTGTTATGTGGTACATAAACAAGCAGAGGGGTACACATTCTTACCCCCTCTGCAGACTAGTCATGGCATTGTGGAACACAGCCTTGAGCTACCAAGTGCACCTACAAGCTCAATTCCTGCCAGGAAAATTAAATACACTGGCAGACGGACTAAGCAGAAACCTCATGGGCCTACATGAGTGGAAACTGGAACCAAGGATTTTCAACATGTTGACAAGCAAATGGGGGTGCCCAGATATAGACCTGTTTGCCTCTCCCCAGAACTACCAATTGGACAAATTTTGCACAAGGACTCCCCACAAACAAGCCTGGAAAGTGGATGCTCTGTCCTTCAGCTGGAAAAACCTATCAGTCTATGTCTTCCTTCCTCTGCCTCTGCTCTCCAAAGTACTACTAAAAATCAAACAGGACAAACCACGGATGATTTTGGCCGTGCCAACACTGGTATCTCCTCCTGCGCAGTGTGTCACGGTTATCCCCATGGCACCTGCCTCAGACTCCTTCCCTGTTGTCTCAGCAGGAGAACCAGATTCTGCACCCTCAGCTTCTAACACTGAACCTTGCAGCCTGGCTAATTACATAGTCTCTCCTTTACCATCCCTCAGTAAACCTGTGATGGGATATCATTTTAGAGGCAAGGAGACCTAGTACTAGAAAATCTTATACTGAAAAACAGAAAAGATTCTGTGCCTGGAACCAATCTCAAGGGATGAGCTCAGCAGCGCCCAATTTACCTCAGATTTTACAATACTTAACTGAGATGCTTCACAAGGGCCTGTCTTTTTCCTCCATTAAAATCCACACCTCAGCCATTTCAGCTCATTATAACACAGAAATTCCCCTCTTCTCTCATCCACTGCTCAAGCAGTTCCTGACAGGGGCAAAATATTTGAGACCACCCAGGAGAGCTCCAACCCCAGCCTGGGATTTTAATTTTGTTTTGGAGAAACTCACTCTACCTCCTTTCGAGCCAGCTGCTACTGCAGACTTCACATTTCTTTCTTGGAAAACAGCTTTCCTTTTAGCAATCACTTCAGCTAGAAAGGTATCTGAATTACAGGCCCTTATGGCAGAGGAGCCTTTCATCATCTTTCATGCGGACAGGGTGTCCCTCAGAACCAATCCATCCTTCATGCCCAAGGTGGTATCCAGTGTGGCTCTTAATCAGTCCATTCATTCGCCAACTTTCTTTCCCAATCCACAGAACAAAGGGGAACGGATACTGCATTCCTTAGATGTGCACAGACAACTTAGATTCTACTTGGACAGGACTAAACCTCAAAGAAAATTGGAACAACTGCAGGTGGCATTTGCTGCAGGGGCAGAGGGGAAGGCTATTTCAAAGCAAACCATTTCTAAATGGATAGGCCATTGCATTCATTTCTGCTATAAGTACCATGGAAAATCTATCCCCCAGGGGATCAGACCTCACTCCACCAGGGCTGCATCTACCTCTACAGCCTTTCTCAGAGGCGTCCCTACCAGGGACATCCTAGAAGCTGCTACCTGGAGTTCTGTACATACTTTCACCAAGCATTATCATTTACCAATTTTCTCTAAATCCAGAGTTGGTTTTGCCACTGCAGTCTTGCAGGGCCTTATCGCTGGCCCTAATGCTATCTAAATTCCTTCTCCCAACCATAGCTTTGGGTATCTACCCAAATGTGATGACTGCAACAGTGAAACACGAAGAACATAGTACAGTTGTGTACACTTACCACAAATGTAGATGTTCGAGTGCATTCACTGTTGCAGTCCTGGTTACCCTCCTTCCAGCCCTCTAACTTCTTTTGGCTATACCTCTACTTTCCTTTACTCTGCTTAAAAGCATTTTTGGTGTATTTGCGTTTTTGTTGGAGGTATATTATTGCACTTTTATATTTAATTGCTTCCCATTAGAGGGGCACCTGACATCTGGGGCAAGAAAAACTGATGTAATGCTGTTGGCTGCATGTTTTATACCCCTGACGACCTGACATTATGAAAGAAGGGACAGCAACTGACGCAGGACCCAAGACTGTATTAATCAGGGTGACTGAGGGCTACCTGCAAGCAGATAACCCAAATTTAATGACTGCAACAGTGAATACACTCGAACATCTACATTTTTGGTAAGTGTACACAACTGTACTTTTCACCTACAGCAGTTTTAAATGGTGGGCATAACTAGAGTAAACTGTTGTCCTGTGTTGTCCTATGAAGCAGCTGGAAAGACCACAGAAGTACCTCACAAAGAGGATTACTGGCCTCAAACAAATGCCCTACACTGACCGCCTCAAAAAACTCCAGCTTTACTCCGTAGCATATCGCCTACTCCGAGGTGATCTCTGCCTAACATACAAAGCTATGTCAAACCCAGAGCTGTTGGACATGCTACACCTAAAGAAATCCCAATCCCTCCGAGCTACACGCTCTAGGGACCTAAACCTTGTCACCACAATAAACAGGACGCGCTGGAGGGCTAGATTCCTGTCCCAAAGACTTCCTATATTCTGGAACAAGCTACCCATCTATGTCGAGCAATGTTCTTCATTAGCATTCTTCAAGAAAAATCTTGATGAGTGGATAGGAAATAGGAAATACACCCCGGGGATCACTTCTGTGTCTCTGCTGGACAGTGGCACAGGAAAATAACTTTCTTGGGTGGCGTAAGCTATGGTACCTTGCTGGCTATGCTTACATAGGCCCTTGGGCAGATAGCCTAGTAACTACCTATGAACCTATAAGGTAGTTTTATGAAAGGTAGTTTCACTCTTAAGGGGGGGGGGTAGTGACTGTTTTTAGCACCTTGTAAATTAAGAGTACTTAGAAGAATAGTGGCCCTATGAGGCACTAAAAAACATTTAGAATTTTTTAGCAAATTGCAATGATGTATCTAGGGGTCTGGTAGTAGAATGAATCGGTAGAGTTTAAACTCAGCAGTATATATTTTGAGAGTATTGTGGGCTGAATGCATAATGAGGAAAGGAAGGCCATATTCAAGTTTTAGTATTATAACATTTTTAGCAATGGTTGTGCAAGCAGCTGGTGAAATGAGGTGACTGATATTGTAACATAGTTTTAATTGAGCAAGAACTGTATTAGTTACAAAATCTGTGTGTTAGGTGAGGAAAGGATAGAGCCAAGTATTAGGCCTAGGTACCTCTGTTCAGTGACATAGGGTATTCTGTTCCCATTAACATCTGTTGGAATAATGGGTAATTTCTTGGCTGAGGCAAAGACCATAACATTGTTTTTCATGTGCTTAGTTAGTAGTGGACCAGGTACATAACTTGATTCCAGGTCAGAGTGGCTAATACTAGCTTGCAGTAGCAGCATATCATCCACATACAGTAACCACAGTAACGATGGTCAGGAATATAATCCAAAGACTTTATTTCAGTAGCTGTTCACGTTAAGAATTTTCATAATGGAGAAACATTAGGTTTGCAGGTTACAATATTGGAACAAGTAATTCTTAAACCTTTTGAAGTCTGTGATATAAAAAGTAAACCTCTAAGAAAAGAGTTGATTTTTATATTAAAATTTGAATTTTATTTTCTAAAAGTTTAAATAATGATTGCAACTGGAGATGTGTAGTTTGACGGGCTATAGCTGATTTAAATTATTTTATTGTTCTTAATGACTGAATTGATTTTTGAAGTGCATTTAAACATTTGTGTTTGTGTGAAGGATTATACTCTGTAAAGGCTTCTGAGCCGAAGTGCTAGAGAAAAGTTTGTGAAATAAAGTCTTTGGATTATATTCCTGACCATCCTTATTGTGGTTGCTGTTTGGACTTCTTTTACCTTGGCTGTTATTTATCATCTACATATGTTATTTAATATTTGGTAATTCTAGCAGGGAGATAATTAAGAAAAAGAGATTAGAGAAGAGGACCTAGACAGACCCTTGAGTTACACCTATATTAACCTTAACAGCAGTAGAAGATGAGCCACTGTATCTGAGAACATTTTAACCACTTGTAGTTGTGCATTTAACTGCATATCTGATGAGCTATATGGTTACAAGCTGTTCACAAAATGTAAACGAGATATCTTTAAACAAGGTTGATTTCTGGGAACCAGTTTGTATCTGTACAAAATAGCAGCTGTGACAGAGAATCACCCAGGAATATCCCCCTTTGAATTGTTTTATGCCTGGGACAATAATTTGCCTTTTTATCATAGTTGAACTGCAAAGTGGTTTGCCATTTTTGTTACGATCAGTGTATGATGTGTGGAGTCTGAATGTCCTCCCCGTGGGTCGAGTGGCGTTCCGAAAGACATGCGTGAATGGGCGTGCCTTCGTTGAAGGTTGGGCGTTGAGCTGGCAACTCAGCACCGTGAAAATCTACTGCCAATCATTAGCGGACCGGAATTCCGCTGTGGCGACCCCTAACCGGGAAAAGCCGAAAGACAACAACAATGTAAGGTGTATCTTACTCATCTGTAAAGCATTCCTTTATCCATGAAAGTGAGATGCTGTGAAACACTTTTTTTTAAATCTATCCATGCAATACTTAAATTCTTCCCCTTTTTATCCAGTTCTCTTTTATGATTTTGTTTTGCAACAAATGACCATTTGTTTCATGTGACTTTCTTTTGTAACCTTTTTGTTCTGTTGATATGATTGAAATGATTTCCAAATAACTGTAAACTCTGTCTGCATCAATTCCATTATACAATGTGTATATTGTCTGGAGGTAAGTTGTTGGTCTGTAGTTTTTATGATGATTTGCAGGTTCCCTGTTAAGGAGGAGTATTGATTTGCCTTTTGTTAACCAGGTCAGTGTCTGTTTGGGATGCTTATCTATATCATCTCTTCTCAGGGGTAGATCTCTATGTAAAGATGTTAATACCTTTAGCCAGAAGTTAGGTATTGTGTCTGGGGATTTCCATTTAGGAGCTTTTCTTAATTTTGTCTTTAATTTCTCTGGCCGTTGCTTCATCCCATGTCATATACTGTCTGCATTCGAACACCTTACTGTTTCATTTAATTCTTCTATCCATTCTGCATCTTAGAACTTGTTTCTTTTAGTCCTTCTATCCATTCAGGATGTTTGTTATGTACAACAAGGTCTTCATAAATGTTTCTCAAAAATTATGTGTATTTCTTTCTTCTTTTTTTTTTTTGTGATGTTTCTATTCCTTTTGCTTTGATTTCCAGTTCTGCATAAAAGTTATTTAGGACATCAGTGAATTGCTTATGTTGTACTTTTCCTTTATATTTTTCTATGCATCTTCTAAGTTTTTCTGCTTGTGCTGATATTTTTTGTTTATTATTGGCAGTAGTGTATTATTAATTTCTGGTCTGTTTTAATACTGTGCATTGCTTTTACTACATCTTGCTTTCTACATATTTATGATGATCTGTTCCCTTTTCTATATTTTTCTAACAGCGATACATCTTAGCTCAATTGCTTTATAGTTTTTTTTTCTGGTCAGTGCTTCCAGGGTGGCATTCTTCTTCCTCCCTTCCTTACCTTTATTACTCTGTGTTTTGGTGATAGCAGTTTATCCGTTATTCATTTAGCTGCATGGTAACACATTCTGTTTATTTCTGTTATTTCACATGAGCTTCTCTTAATGGTCTTGATTAATGTATTCATCTGTTTTTAGCTATCTTCGAACATTTGGGGTCTAATTTGCTTTCTGCAATCTATTTCTTTAATCTATCTTAATATGTTTATCCATCTCTATTAAGTCAAGAATGTCTTCTTTTAAATCATTTTCTTGGGACTGACAGCATCTTCTGTGTTCTTCTTTCCCTATGAGTATTCCACAGAAAGTTCCAGAACATCTTTCTGCGACATATCCTCTTCAGATGCATCCTGCTTCATCAGTTGCTCTTTCATATGGAAAGCACTTTGGCCCATCACTCCGTAACATTACGTGTGTCAGAGTTGCCACTGTTTCTTGCCATTTCCCTTGCTGTGCAACCTCAACCGGACTTTCATACAGGTCTCCTAAAGAATGTAACAGTGCACCCCCATGTGGCAAATCTTCATCAGATGCCTCCAGCTCCTCCTCAGTCTGGGGACCCATTATTCCTTCATGTTGTAACATTACTTTCTGCACAATAAATCCTTCACTTTGAAGATAATCCATCACTTCAGTTTCTGTTTCTTTAACTCCTACCTTACTAATCCTCTTTTGTACATTTCCCCTTTCTTTTCTCACTTTTTATAGCGTAACGTTTTCCACATCTGGGTACATTTGTCTGCATTTCTCTTCAAATATCTTTGGAACTGCCTTTTTTTATTGATTAATTTGGTTTCCTCCTATGCATAAATACTGCACATTACCGGATCTTTTTTCTTTCCCACATCCATGTTTCTTTTTATATGTTATAAAAATCTCTGGGTTTTGTCCTTTGTATTTTCTTCCTTCCGCTGTCACTTCTTTTTCCAAATGGCCCAAAGATTCTACACCTATGAAATGTTCTTCCTGTATTAGTTGTATTAATGAATTCAAATTTTTATTTGAAGCCTTTGCCAGTTTTCCTTGTGCAAGTAGTTTTCTTTCTTCTAATTTCTCTCTTAATCTTCCTGAATATCTTCTGTCTGGAAAGTCTGGGCTTCGTACATAATAGTTGTTGTTGTATCTTTCGGCTTTTCCCGGTTAGGGGTCGCCACAGCGGAACTCCGGTCCGCTAATGATTGGCAGCAGATATTTACGTACTGAGTTGCCAGCCCTGACACACAACCTTCAACGAAGGTACGCCCATTCACACATGTCTCCACACAGAAGACGCTTTAGCTAAGAACCGAACAGGACAACGTCTTAATGTGAGGCGACAACGCTACTGCAGCACCACCACCACCACAGTACATAATTTCTTACTTATCTTCAGTAGTCCATTTTGTCATCTTTATGAATCTTTTTTGACTTGTTAGTTTTTGTGATTTTTGTGGACTGCTAATTTCTTCTACCAGAGCAGGGCATCCTCTCCCGTGCTTGGCCTTAACCCTGTTTTAGGATTGTTACACCATCTTTTTTTCCAGTCCTGCCACCAGTGAGTGCACCAGGATTGGGCACTTTTATTATCCTGGGACCTGTGTCCGCAGCAGTCTTTTCATTTTATTACCTACTGTTCTGTGCAATATATGCTATATAAAAATGCAATCTGTATATCAGAGTTGTTTTGCTGAGATTTTGTGGAAACACCATCCCACCACATGAAGGTACTCACCAAGACTTGATGATGAATTCAGTTCCAGCAGTGCTACTCTTCTTTTCCTGCTGATTTCATCATTTGTCTGTTCAGACTGTATGGTATTTCAGATGCATGATGTTGATACCAAAATCTAAGAGCTACTATTCACTCATCACTGGACACAAACAGATAGTGTGGTGATAAAAATACCACAGACTACCATGCACAAAATGCATTAATGTTGAAAGAAGTGCTACAAAATCCATGAATGTTGCTTTTAATTAAGAAACAATCAATGTTGAAATTGTGGGAGCAATACATGCGGAATAATGTTCAGGAATAACTCCTCCTCCAAAACATTATTCCACTTGTATGTTTCTCACAATTTCCATTTTTGTAATGCGATTTGCTGCTACCCATTTCTAAAGGTCCAACTTGCAGTTCCTTTCCCTCTGTTACTATAGTCACTGATTCAGATACGATTGGTTTAGACGTTGATCCCCATTCTCTAATTGCTTTTTTGGTGGCCACCAGAATTAAATTTACAAGGCTATGTGTAGGTAATTTGGATCTTGTATCCCAGCTCAAAAAAATAATTCCTTGGATACACCCATTTGCTCACCCAGTATTTCTAGTAGAGTACTCTGTAGAGAAATTTTAAAGTCTACCCACTCATTACTCTCGCAAAACATCTGTTCCCGGTCACCTCTCTATTCCTCATGACACCTCCAACATTTGCCGTGTACCAGGGGAAAAATTCTATGGAGGTATAAAAATGCCTATGCAAACACTTCCATGTAAAAATCCTAAATCTTCTATATGTTGCTGCATAGCTGGGAGCCATACATATGTCCCCCCATTGTTTTCTTGTGAATTGCTTATCAAATCTCTTTTCCCAATCTTTTCTAACCTGCTGTGATTGATTCATATAGTTATTATGCAATATTTTATATGCCCTATTGACAGCAGCCTCTGTTCTAGAATCGAACAAAAATTCTACCAGAGCAGGTCATTCACTTAGGATCCCCTGTCACTTTCACTTTGCCTGTCCTGTGATTTCAATCCCTGATAGGGAAAGCAGTCTTTACCCCGCAAACCAAATGTCTTCGTGGCCTCTTTCTATTCTGTTACCTTTCCATCTCTAGTTATTTGCTCCCAAAACCTTAGCTCCTTTGCCAGTTTTCTTCAGTAAATTTCAGCCCCTTGTTTGGCTATTCTCTGTACCTCTATTGCAGTCATTCCTATTGGCAGAATCTCCTTTCGCCATTCTCGAGTTGACTTAGTTCTTAGAGTACTGTTGACTACTTTATGAATGTAATCTTTCTTTTTTATTTCTCCAAGTCTTTTGGGTTTCTAATGCCATGACGGGAATGGACCCCATTCCTAAGTCAAAGTATAATTAAAGTTCATGAAATTAGTATTGTTTCAATCTTTGAAATTTTTGATATTAGCCAGAAGTGCTCTTCGCAGTATCTGCAATGTGCCCAATAATGACTCCTGCAATTCGTACAGTTACATGTATCGGTAACATATCTAAGTACAATTGTAGATTCTTTTGTACAAGACCGGTTACTATTATTGGAACTGTCCGAGTATCTTTCTTCCACATTGCACTCACTTCTGCCTGCAAATCCTGATATTTTTATGGCTTTGTGTCTCTCTCTATGCAAGACACTGCAGTCACTGTGTGTAGTGATTTCAATGATCAGTGCTACTTTTGTCTCCTTTTCACAGACCACTATGTACGGTTTTCTCACATCTACTGTATCTTTTGAACTGTTGGTAATGGGTGATCCCATGTGATGTAGACTTCATCATTTTCTGTAATGTTTTGTGACTCATGTTTCCAGTGTTTTTCAATTACTTCACTATCCCCAATCCTCTCCACCAAGAAGCCTGTCACCAGCAAAGTCCCCTCAAGGCTCCATGCTGGGTCCTCTACTCTTTAGCATCTATGTCTATGAAGTTGAGGCTAATGCCAAGAGCCTCTGATTGACCAAGTTTGTGGATGCTTACAGACTAAGAGAAGTCATTGAATTGTCCCAGGACACAAACATCTTGCAGGAAGATCTAACACAGATGAGTGACTGGTGTCAAACTATGGCTTAAAACTCAATGCCAAGAAATGCATAATAGTGCCTTTTAGGAAGTTGGTCACCCGGGGAAACAACCTCATCAGTAAAACACCCCTATGAGTAGACTTAGTAGGCAGGGACTTGGGAAAGCATATAGATAGTTACCTTGCTTTCGACCAACATGTATCTAAGGTAGTAAGAAACTAATTTTTTATCGTTTATCTTATAAGTAAGGGCATGGCATCCAGGTCCAGGGAGGTCATCATGACACTTTATTCGACCCTCATCAGACCTTCATTGAGTATACCTCCCTTTTCGGTATGTACCTAATAAGGCACATGCCGCAACTGGAACATCCACTGAGGCTCTGCACAAATGCAGAGTATAAACAAAATGTCCTATGCAGATTGTCTCAAAGCCCTATCCGTGCACTCTGTTTTCTACAGACTGTTGAGAGGAGATCTATGTCTGGCATGCAAGGCATCTTTGGACCCCACTCTGATGGACCTTTTACATATCTGCAAAATGGACAGCATCTAGGACATGGTGGAGGGATAGGTATGTGTTAGAGAATTCCCATTCTATGGAACAAGCCTTCCATCCATGTGAAGCAAAGCCCTTCCCTAACTCTATTCAAGCATAACATGGACCAGTAGATGGAATGCTGGAAATAAACCTCTTGTCTGGCACACATGTCTCTGATGGACAGAGACAGTAGTTAAATCATGCCGTAGCTAACATATACTGTCTTAAAATAACCTCTAAATCACAATAACTCATGGAAGATATTTGGGATGCTTGGCTAGGCTTGTAAAGGTCCCAGTGGTTGTTAGCCTAGTATCCAGCTGTAAACCTATTGCAAATACCTTGTAAAGTAAATGCTTTCTCTCTGAATATCTTGTCTTTAGTCAAACAAAATGTTTCAGTCTAAATGTGACTCAGCAGCTTCAAAACAGCAGTTTGTTAGGGAAAAAACTTACCCCAGAAATTGCACCATGGCTCTACATGGTGTCAAGACCCAGAAGATAAAAGCCATTGCCTTGGATGTTTACAAAGGTTACCACACCTGAAGTATTGATCTTTATACAGAAGTTTACTAAGAAGGAATTGTTTGGTTTGAAAGCATGATCTTGTTCTTAGAGCCCTTTATAATGCTCATATTCAGAAATGATTTTCATATTTTATTTATAAAGTAGTTTCTAGCAAGCAGCTCATAACAGAATCTAAAACTTGCTGGGGTACCATAGGCTTTTATATCACACAAGTTTTCTCCTTGCAGTGTAAGACCGTGCAAAACTTTATTCAGTTCCAAGCAAAGCCTTTTAACTGTTGTAGGAAGTCATCGTCTTTACAGTCAGAATGATTCGGGTGCGGTATTTAATTATAATCTGTTCACCACTGACTGATTTCTTTGCATGTCTACATTTGAAAGAGTGCACTGAAAGACAAAGAATTGTTTAAAGTTTTTAACTGTATAGTTGGTCAGCTGCAGTTCTTTGAATACAGTTTTCACGTGCGTATTTAAGTTTATTTATTTATGTTTTCAGTGTTTTTCCTACTAGGAACTATTCCATTTTTAGAGGTGACTTGGAAGGGAGAAAGCCACCAAACAGTGACACAATTTGTGTTCAATCAAGTTTTGATAATCAGTGAATTATAAACATAATGTGAAAATCACATGTACAGAAGATGTATTTGATCCAGTTGCTGTACATGCATACACTCAGGTAGATCACTTTTTGTTTGCTAATGTCAGCAAAAAGACACATTAATTTTCCCAGCAGTTACATATTATGCATGGCACCACAAACTATTGGCTTGGTACGACTGATTACAGAGTAGGGAGTCAGCCCTTCTAATTTATAAATTTTATAACAACCTGCTTTCTATTGGCATGTCTGCCTGATATACAGTCGTGCCCAGGTTTAAGTAGCTCTGAGTGTGTGTGCTTTTCTAATTGATTTTTAATTGCCATGGAGGAAGTATGAAGTGATAGGCTAGTTCTTTAACTGCCTTCTAACTCAGTGTAGCATATCTTTTGTCCTCTGGTCTTTCTGGGATTTTGCTTTGTTATGACCTGCTATAAGATATTGTCTCAAATAACACAGCTTCATTATACTGTACTTTAAAAGAAATGTTAAAGGTATTGTCTCCAAGCTGGTTACATGTGAAGCTACCTTCCCTACACACTATACACATGTTCGTTTATAATGTAGAATGGGAGAATGCTGTTACTT
This sequence comes from Protopterus annectens, assembly GCF_019279795.1. Lineage (NCBI taxonomy): Eukaryota > Metazoa > Chordata > Ceratodontiformes > Protopteridae > Protopterus > Protopterus annectens. Next base: position 533,571,405 of record NC_056730.1, on the reverse strand, counting down.
AACAAGAAATAGTGGGTGTTGTATTTGCCCCCTCACTTCTTCTCACAGGTCATTATATTTATATTGTGTGATTTGTAATCAATGAGGAGGCAAAATGTAGCAGGTGTACTGAACTCTCCCATTTGAAATATGAGGACAGTACACTGTGATGCTTCTTCTGGTAATGCCCTGGTGATCATTGTTGGTGAAAGTTTCAGCTGGGTCTCACCATGTGGCTGAAGAGAGCTCTGTGTATGAGGTCTGTCATACCATCAAATAATCCTTTCAGCGAACCACTATTTATCTAGATGATAGCATCAAACTTGAACATCAAAATGTTCACTGAACATTTACATTGCTGAATGTTACCACATCAAATTACATTGGTTGGCCAGCTGATAAGAGAGCTATATGTTTTCTTTACTTATTCATCACGTTAATACACCATCTCTGATGCTGACTAGCTAATGTAATTTGGTATGGTAACATTTGGCAATGGAAATGTTCACTGTATGGACTTGTGTGATGCTTTCATGGGATCCTTCAATGGTATGACATAGACCCCTGTGTAAGATATGCAGCAGTATATATTCTTTAATATTTGTGCAGTATGTTCTTATACTGGTTTTTATTTCTTTTGATTCAGTGTAATCTGACAGATACAAGGATTTGCATGTCTGTAGTACCTTCCATTGAGTTTGAGACCTTGGAGTTCTTACAAATGAAGAGATGGAAACCTTGTCTGTATGTGTGCAACTGGAAGGGAAGTTAGAAATGTAACAAATAATAATGGTGCAGAGAAACCTAACAAATTAATGCATCATTTATATCTAACAACTGAAGACCTTTCTTGATAAGTCCTTTGGGAGAGTTCATCCTTTCCACCAGTCAGAATAAAACATGCTTGAGGAACCATAATAATCTAATGTGTGATTACATAAATGCAATCATTGTGCCAGCCTTGAAGTCACTTCTTTTTTTTTTTTTTTTTTTTTTTTTTTTGCAACTTTCATACTTTATTTATTTATGTATTCATTTATTCATTCACTTATTTATTAATTCAGTCAGTTTGTTAACTGGGATTGTACAACTTGGCTTATTATCCACTTTTTTGTGGATGCTCCAGAATTGCGTTTCACTGTTACATTACTGGTTAGTTGGCACAGTTCATTATCCAATAGGAACACCTTAATCTTCATATTTGAATTTTGATTCTTGCTGTGATTTACAAAATTTTCTGTGGTCACATGCCATTAAACTTTTTTTTTAGTGGAGTTTAATTTTGTACCTAAATTCTCATTGGTCTCAACAAGCTCCAAGGCATAGAGGGATAAAGCCCTGACTGTGCCACAAATAGCCCAAGTTCAAAAAGTGACTTGGGAGCCGGTAAGACCTGGTCAGGAATGATGGGAGTGAGTATCCACTGCAGAGTCTCCCTTCCTAGAGGGGGTGGATCTGGCTTGCCACAAGTGTGAAACCAGTCGGGAGCACTAGGTATTACCTAGTGGAGTTTGAGCCTGCCAAACTCACACAGTCATAATGCATTTAGGTAACTAAGAGGAATTTAATGTGACAAGGCATGCTTCCCCTTTGGCAACAGCAATGCCTAAGCTCAGAGGAGTTTGCGAGGGGGGGGGGGTACATCACACCTAGAAAAAGTAGGCTGACCCTCCCAGGACCAGCAACCTGGCCCACTCTCTATCACCAGACTGTTGATGGGGAACAGAGGGCTGATCAGGACTCCTGGGCAGAAACAAATGGGCTGTAGGGCTTTTGCCTATCAAATGAGCTAGTTAGGTGCTGTTAATTGGCACCATCAGGCAAAGTCCTGTTAGGGAAGCAAAAAAATTAAAATGAATTACCAGTCTTGTGATTTCCATGATGTGTACCGCATACAATAGTAGGATTAAGTCAAATATTTACTATAGAAAATATCACTTGGAAGGAAGTCTTATTTGAAACTCGCCTTCCAGTTGTCACAGGCCCTGGAATTCATCCTTGTCTAGTAAGGACTTCATTCCAGTCTATCTTGTTACTGTAGTGAAGGATCAGAAAGCCAGAAGAGCTCGCTTCTGGCTTCCACCTTTAAGGTTGCATCCAGAGGTGCTAGAATAATCTGTCTCCCATTTGACTGGCTGTACCTGGACAATTAGTACTACTGTTGGAACATGACCATTCACTTAAGCTAATCACAGACTATCAGAATTTGGGGGCAGTTCCTATCCCCCTAGGACTTTCTCCCAAGCCTAGCAGGGTCAGTCACTCCTGGCTAACAGTGGACCACTAGGTGATTCCATGCCCAGGCCTGAGAAATAAACCAGTTGTTTGATGCCAAGGGCAAGGTTTAGTCACAAACATGACATCTAATCCTTAGGGACCTTGGTTTGATGCATGTGCCAAACCTAGCACAGGGCTTTCAGCATGAAACGTTGTCCACCTAACATCTAGCATGCATTTGGGACACACTTATTCTCATTAAAGTCTACATGAGAGCCCTTTAATGTTATTGTTTTGAGGAATGGGGGCATCGTCCCCCTCAGGCTTTCTTTGGTAGACTGAACATATGAAAGCTTTTATCTGTCACATGGAAAGGGATCTTGAGTCATGCCACAGTTCAACCAAGCCCCCCCATTGGATGATCCCCCCTCACATTAGTTCCTTTATAGCTCCTGATTTTCATCTTACTTCTATTCCATCTCCCTAGCTCACCTATCTGGGGAATGAGCCTTTAATATCCTAGCTCATTCCACCTTTGGAGCCAATATTCGAGTGCCCCCGTAAAATATAAATAGAAAACAAAACTGCCTAAGTTAAAGAAAACAAATATGGTGCAAACATTTATTAAGCAAAATAATACATTTTGGTGTGTTGAACACACATGTACCTTACATAGTTACATTCACTATCAATACATGCTCTATTAACACTTCCAGTTAGTGGACACATTTTGAAGATATAGTCTTGTTTGTCTTGAAACTTTTGAACATAAGTGAGAATTTAGACCACAGGGTGACACTGTTTGAAATTAAAAAAAAATCGATATTGTGCTTCTCTACATTCCTTTACTCTTTTCACATCTTCTATACATCTTAAGATTTTTTTTTTCTAATTAAAGTAACATAAAAACTAAAACAAAAAAGATGCAAGTTGTCATTGGCAGCTCCTCATTAAAATGCCTTACTACACTGTTCATAGGTTCATAGGTTCATACTAGGCTATCTGCCCTAGGGTATTTATAAGCCTAGCCAGAGTGTGTGTGGCTTTCACCACCCCTTAGGATGAGAATACTATACCCATTAGTTTGCTGTGCCTCTGTCCAGCAGTGATACAGAGATGATTCCCGGGGTAAACCTACGATCTCCTATCCACTCGTCAAAATTTCTCTTGAACAGAGTCAGTGAGGGGCTCTGCCTCACATGGACTGGGATTCTGTTCCATAGTGTAGGGAGTCTCTGGGTGATGAATCTGTCCCTCCAGCACGTCCTATTTATATCCGTGTTGAGGTTTAAGTCTCTTGCTCTCGTGGCTCTGGTGGATTTGGATTTTTTGAGGTGGAGCATGTCCATTAATTCCGGGCTGGACATGGCCTTGTTTAATTTATTTTGATTGACAGAGTCCTCCCAGATGTATTCATCTGTACCTTATGTCTCTCCATTTGCTAAATATTCCTGATTTTGCCTTATATTTTTGCCCTGTCCTTCATAACATTTTTGATTTTCTGGTAAATCACTGAGGATTAGAGTCTATGAATAATGAACATGTTTAATCAGAAATGCATATTGATGCAAAATCTGTTTTAAATTTCCAAATAAATTAGAGTAATATTTAAAAATTGAACCTGATTTTAAGCCTTTAGCAGTAGTTATTTTGTGCTTTGTTCGTAGTCCCTGATTTTTTTCAAAGAAGCTGAGAGTTATG
>NC_056730.1:533546494-533567008 GCF_019279795.1 Protopterus annectens | reverse complement strand
GATGTGTACCTGGACTAGTAGCTTCCTCTGCTACTGGCTGACTCTGTTGGGGCAGTCTGGACTGCCCACCATGGGTTCCCTTAGACCCATGGGCAGCACTGGGTGCCCCTTTCCTGTGCAGTGATGCCCTGCATGCTAGGTGTAGGTCTCCCTTCTTCCCCAACTCCTCTGCAGTATTGCATTTTCTATCAACTAACCAGATTCTCATGTCCTCAGGGAAAGTGCTAAGGGCTTGTTCCCTCACCAAAAGGTCTGCCAGTCCTTCAAAAGTGGTGACCTGACATCCACTCACCCACCTGTGAAAGTAAGTGCTTAGTTCAGCAACATATTCGCACACACTTTCATCTGCCTTGCGTCTATGCTCATGAAACCTTTTCCTATAAGCTTCAGGTGTTAACTTAAAGCATTCTAAAAGACAGTTCTAAAAGACAGTTCTTTACAATATTATAATTTAAGCAATCAGTATCAGACAGATTAGAAATAGCAGTTACAGCTTTACCATGGAGTATGGGAGTCAGGAACTGTACTCAGAGCCCTTGGTCAACATTATACAGTTTACATACCCTCTTAAACATGTGAATGAAACTATCAAAATTATCCCCCTCTGTAAATTGTGGAAGAAATTCACTGACCTTTCTTCTTCTGGGGTTTGGTTACTCCTTTTCCCAGTACCTTCATGACTCTGGCGAAAAGTTAGCTTCTCCTTTTCATGGTGCTTCTTTCTCTCCTTCTCCTCCTCCGCCTCTAAATGTCGCAGTTTCTCATTTTCCTCAGCCACCAGATATTTCAGCCTCTCTGCTGCTTCTGTTTCCAAATGCTTGGCCTCCAGCTCAAGTCTCTCTAACTTCAAACATATTTTTAAGTGCTCTGTGGAAAGTTTGAGCTGTCCATTTTCTGAGAGTTGTACATCTGCAAGGCCAGCCTGCTTGTCCTCCTGATCGCTGGTCTGTGATGCAGCTGTGCCCAACTCTACCATCATTTCTGCTTTAGTCAGGTACCAATTCTTTAGCCTGGCACATCTCAGCAAACTGGCTCTTTGTCAGCTTGCCATACTTCTTTGCTGACATGCTTGCCTGCTCTCCCTGACTAAGCTAACAAAAAGAGTTACTTGTGATGTGAAACTCTGTTTAGTGTGTGGCTGATTGAGAGTACATACACCTTCAGTGACCACTGTACACAGGCTACAGGAATTCAATATCTACACTACTACAAGCCAATTAATATGTGATGTGGCTATTTCACCACTGCCATCCAATTAATATGTGTTGTGGATATCCCACCACTGTCCAATTAATATGCGACACCTCTGCACTGGCCCAGTAATCAAGGAGCCTCAGTCCTCACCACTGGCAACAACTAGGGGATGTACACACTGGTAGGATGACAAGTACACACACAGTAAACTACAATTTCCCTTAAGAGCACAGTCAATCTGGGGCTGGTTTCTCCCTTTTTCTCCAGATCCCCAATAAGACACCCCACTGGCACAGCTATAGGGTTAAGATCCCAGCTGAGGGGCCAAGCAGAGACCTACAGTACCCTTTCTGTCCAACCAGTGCTTGGTGTCCCTGCCCAAGTAGCTGACAAACACACACTTTGAGATTTAGTTTATATACAAACATACACACACACCTGGGAAAGGCTGGGACAGGTTTACTAGCTATGCCCCCTTCCGCCCAGACTGTAAGGTAGCTTCCACTGCCACCATTCCCTACTTATCAGCTACTATAAGGCCCTTACAAAGGGTGTCCAATCCTACTGTGTAATGTTACTGTTATGCAAATGGTAGTCTGACCAAGATTTGCAAGGCTATTTAGGAGTGACCTGTACAGTGTCACCAAATACATATGCAAGTACTCTATGAGCTTAAGGTATATCTCACAAATGGCCACAAAGGCAGGTTTAAATATATTTAATAAAAGTAATAAAATAACAAGACAGTACTCAGAGTTCAAAATCACAGGAAATATTTTAAAACAACATTGCAGGACAGTCTCAAATAAATACAGAAACACCTAAACTAATTTTTACTATATTCCTATCTGTATCTCAAAGAGATACTATGCCCTAAATCCTTACTTACAGCAATGCAAGTGCAGATAGTCTTGATGATGAGTGGATGTTCTTGCTAGGTCCAAGACAAAATACAGTCTCTCTCTGTCAGAGAGTTCTTAAATTAATATCAAAAATTACTGCTGGGTTAGCTTTGGATGACATCACTTTTTGTCACGTGACTTAAGTTTCCAAGCTAAATTCCCCATTGTAGCATTTGACATATCCTTGTGAAAAGTACATAGCCTTCAGGTGTTTGCAGTTGCTAGAAGGCATAAAACAGTAAATATGTTACAAAACAATGCAAAAGGCTCCCTAGTTCTAGACATACTGTCTCCTTACTGTATTGCAACCAACTTTTATAACACAATCGTAAAGAAATTTAATTTCAACTTATTTTCTTGAAGTTTTGCATGTTAACTCTGTATGTTCCAGTTTCTACTGTTAAAGCAGACATTTGCACAGGTGTATAGTTTATATACATTTCTGTTCTTTTCCAGTAGGGTACACTGTGGACACATCCTAGAAGCTCAGTACTGTACAAACCCTGTACAACACATACTTTTGTACCAGTAGTTTTTAATATACACACAACATATAGTTCTAATACATTTGGTAACACAAGCAATTGCATCATGCTGGTTTTCACAAATGACATATAACTATTTACAAAATTCCAGATGGCTGGGCTGGCAGTGTCTTCTTTTGTTACATTTCCATATAAATCATATTAATATTCTTAAATGACATATATTTATTTACAAAATTACAGGTAGCTGGGCTGGCAGTATTTCCCCTTGTGTCACAGTGTGATAGATTCATGTCCCTCACATCTAGAACAAACTTCCACTACATGTCAAGCAGAGTAGCACCCTTGCCACCTTCAAGGTAAACTAGATAATTGGGTGGGCAGCCTCAAAATTTTTCTCTGTGTATCTTTTCTTGACTTCCTTAAGAAGAGAGAAATTTTGAAGTAGGGTTTTTTGACTAGGCTTGAAACGATCTAAAGACTGATTGCCTAGTACATACCTATGAAGCTGTATTTCTTTTAAATGTTCTGGTTGTAACCTCCCTTCTAAGTCCACCAATTACAAATAAAGTTCCAGTTGTCACCAATAATTAAAGTACCTTGTCGAAAATGTATTATTTCCTCCCAAATACTTTTCATCCTAAACGTTTTCATCTTACGGGGAATGTAAACATAGGCCAAAGTAAACCTCCTTTGTGTCCGTAAACCTTCACTGCCTCAAATCTGCCATGATCTTTTCTTCTTTTTTATCACTGTTGGAGCCCCTATCACTCCCAGAATAATTATTATCCTCTTTCTTTGTTCCTAGTATTCACCCTGAAACCCTTGTCTTATGAAGTTCATATGTTGCATTGCTATTTGCACTCTATACTTCTTAATGTAGTCATTGCTTTTAATTTATCTGTCCTGGTAAGACCATTTAAATTCCATGTTAATATTGACAGTGCTACCATTTTCATAAGTAAATGTTATCATCATTAGTAATGAGAAACATTTTTTTAGGTAATATTCCATTTAGCAACTTATAGAAACTTGTTGCATTTGGCAAGTATAATTTCTGTGTATTATTTTTTCATCTCTTTTAGAGCTTATGCTACCTTTTTCAAATACTGTAGTCCATAACAACACATTCTAACACACACAAATAACACAGAACTGTATACGTTTAGAAAACATTTAACACTTCTAGCTGAGAGCTAAGCTTAAACAGGCTTTCCCGTTCCCCTAACTGAGGTTATTCATGCCAAAGTATATGATTTTGCCTTTATTTTTTCCAAGGGTCATGTTTAATTCCCTCCGCAGCAGAGAAACACCTGTATACGTATTTTTTCTTAGCTCTAAAAAAGTCATGACCAGCCTTCAACCTATAAACTAGTGCTATAACTGCATTTTCAGTGCTCTGTTATACCTAGAGTCATGGGGGTAGTGTTTGTATTTAGAAATTTTATGATTTCAATTTTCTGGGTTTTTTTTAGTTTATTTTTATTTATTTATTTTACATTTTTGACCAGGAGAGTCCGACTGGATACGTGTCCATTTTCAGCAGAGGCCCAGGGAGAAAAGCTCCACAAATCAGTTATAAGGAGAATTTCCCTTTTCAGTAAGGTCCATTTCATTGTCTACATTCTCTCTCTCATGGAGTCACTGAAAAGGTAATGTAGAACACAATGTTTAGTCGGTTTCTGATTGATGTGTGCCTTATGTACACATAGTTTACAGATGTTCTCTAAGCTTATGGTTTTAATTTTGTTTTATTTTAAGCTGTTAGGAAAACCAGACTCCCTTGCCAAATGTACATGCAGTAGTCTGTTTGCCTTTATATATTAGTTGTTACTGATAATTTTATTTTTTTTATTTGTCATTTGATTCATAGCAACAAAATTATCGCCCAGCTTCAGTATTACCACACACTGTTTCATTTGACATAGCACTTTTCTGTTTGTTCCTAGCTTGTATGCAGTATAACTCCTGACTTGCTATGCATTTTACTAATTACTTTCTTGTACATTTATTGCTTAATTTGTGTAAAAAGCACTCAAGACTACCTTTTTCCATTTGGAGATTTTTGCAATATTTGCTATACTCCATTTTACATTTTTACAAATATAATATGTGGTTTAAGTCTGAAAACCTTTTCAGAATTGAAAAAACACTCTATGTACAGCCAGTTTTTGTCATCTTTCCTTTGCAACTAACATATAAAGTGAGCGGGATGCTTCAGTTGTCTCACTAAGTTAACAGCTATTCTTTTTGGCTTTTCCCGGTTAGGGGTTGCCACAGCGGAACTCCAGTCCGCTAATGATTGGCGGTGGGTTTTTTACAGTGCCAAGTTGCCAGCCCGACACCCAACCTTCAAAGAAGGCACACCCATTCACGCACACACCTATCCGCACTCGACTGCGGGGAGGACATGCAGACTCCACACAGAAGGCGCTCCAGCCGAAAATCGAACAGGAGAACCTCTGCTGTGAGGCGACAACGCTAACCGCTGCACCACCGTGTCCTATCTCACTAAATTAACAGATATCATATTTCAAACCACTTTGCAGTACTTTTCTTGCCTCAGCAGTCAAATACATAGCCATAATGTAATGAAAAGCTCCAGAGTACAAAACTAATCATACATACAACATGAGATGTGAATATACAGAAAAATCAGCTGACAGCATATATAACATTGGTACAGCATGTTAGAGTAAGGCCAGATTGTGGATACAGCATTAGAAAAAAACTGAGCTGAGAGCATACATATTACAGGGAGTTACACAATGCTAGGGATTACTATAAAGTTACAGGAATTTAAACGTACATAATTTTCATTTACAGAATTGGTGTGATGTAGTTGAGTCAACTACAAGTAACCATTGGGGCGGTGTGAATGCCTTTTATTTTAATCTCAAGAGAAACAGAGGAAACAGAAGGATGAAAAGTATGAATTTTTGATAGAAAAAAGCCGATTGGCTTATGTAGAAGTGCCTGTATTTTACAAAGCAAGGGATATGGTTAACTTTTCAGCTTGATGAAGAGTACAAACGCTGCCAAGAGTCCAGAAGGTATTGTTTTAAGTGAGTTAAATATTTCTGTATTGCTGCTTTGTTTCAGGACCAGAGGGGTAAGGTTCCAGATGTTGGATATGTAGGAAGAGTAAAGTGAACCACCTGCTTTGTTTGTTTTTGTTGTGAGAAGAAAAGATTTGTCTAAGGAGTGAATTGTTCTACAGGGAGACTAATGTTGGTGAATATTTTTTAGGGATGATTAGTTTTTAGGTTTGTATATGAAGTTATGAACAGTGACAAGTTGAGAAATGTAAGGTGATGTGATAAGTCTGTCCAGTTTAAATGTCTGAGTACCAAGCCGTAATCTGTCTTAAATAGGAGGTTAGTGGCAAATTTGGCAAAATTGATCAGTATTGCTAAAGTTTGTACAACAGAGAAGCACGTAGGTTTGTAAAGCTGGGGGATGCATACAGAATGGTTGGGATTAGGTAAGTCGAAGCAATGTTTTTTCAAGCATTAACAAGAGAGATAATTGGTCCTATTGAGAAAACCAAGTTTTTTGGTGTGTTGTATGTTTGCTCAGAGAATATTTTGGGAATGAAAAGTATTACCTTTTATTTTGGGCAGTTTGAGTAGCTGAGAGCTATAGAACCAAGAGTCAGTGAAGCTAAGAGATTCCTGAGTGAGCTGTTGCAGTCCATCTGGATTCTTGGCAGAGCAAAAATGGTACTTTTGGAATGTACCTCACAAGACATCTGTAGCAGCTGGAAAGGCCACAGAAGTACCTCACAAAGAGGATTACTGGCCTCAAACAAATGCCCTACACTGACCGCCTCAAAAAACTCCAGCTTTACTCCGTAGCATATCGCCTACTCCGAGGTGATCTCTGCCTAACATATAAAGCTGTGTCAAATCCAGAGCTGCTGGACATGTTGCACCTAAAGAAATCCCAATCCCTCCAAGCTACACGCTCTAGGGACCTATACCTTGTCACCACAATAAACAGGACATGCTGGAGGGATAGTTTCCTGTCCCAGAGATTTCCTATACTCTGGAACAAGCTACCCATCTATGTCAAGCAAAGTTCTTCATTAGCACTCTTCAAGAAAAATCTTGATGAGTGGATGGGAAATAGGAAATACACCCCGGGGATCACTTCTGTGTCTCTGCTGGACAGTGGCACAGGAAAATAACTTTCTTGGGTGGCGTAAGCTATGAACTTGCTGGCTAGGCTTACATAGGCCCTTGGACTGATAGCCTAGTACCTACCTATTAACCTATGAGTGTTTGCTTACAGACTAGAGAGCACTGATGGATATGTTAAATAGAAGGGGGTCAAGGATGGATCCTTAAGAGACATAGTAACTGAAAGATAGGAAGAAAATTAATCTTCCTGTTTAACTGCTTGTAATCTGTTACAGCAGTGGCCTTAGAGCAACTGGTGCCCTAGGCAAAAGGGCTCCACGGCGTCCCCCCCACCACATCACCCGGTGCCCACATCCAGGTCTACCTACCCCAAATAAGTACTGGAAAAGCACCCCTGCTAGAGCGGCGCCCTAGGCGGACGCCTAGTTGGCCTATGCCTAAGGCCAGCTATGATCTGTTAGTGACATGAGTGAAACCATGTAAGAGAAAGCTGTGTAAGACCTAGGGAATATAGTTTATGAAGAAGTAATTAGTGGAAAACCGTTTCAAAAGTCTTAGAGAGATTCAGGAAAGTGCAGAGACTAAGTCCTCAGTGTTTCGTCTTTGATTGACAGTGTTGGTGAAACTGAGAAGATAGGGTTACTGCTGTGGTGAGGGTCGAATGCGTGCTATGATGAGGACAGAAGATTACTTTTCTCAGTTATATTTGAGTAACTGAGATTGGATGCACTTTTCCAGTACTTTGGATAGGGATGATAAGATGGCCGTGTGTCTGTAGTGGGACATCTTGGTAGAGTAGCTGCCTTTGTGTGTGGTTAGGATTGAATGACTATTGCCACAGAGCAGGCATTTAGCATTCTTGCGCAGACCATTTAATCAAGATGGCAACTGGGTAAGCTAAGGCATCAGCTGCAATTTTGAGGTACTCTTCAGGCAAGTTATATAGAGCTAGTGTAGTTGGCTTAAATTTAAGAAGATGCTTTTTGATTGTGGAGGTGGGAACTGGATGGAAGGACTTTGTGGTGTGCTGGTTGTTGAATTATAGAGTGACTAGCAGATTGGTTGTGGCATGGCTGTTGAGAAGAGAGAATACTGTGTGTGTGTCTAGTGAAAGGTAAACTGACCTGCAGTGCTGAAAAGCCAAGAGTTTGTTTAAGGTGTGATATGGCTAGGATTTACAAGTTTATTAGTAGATGACCAGAAGAGTTTGGGGTTATTTTTGGTGTATGTTTTGAAAGTATAGTATGTTATTTTATCCAGTATGATTTTATATTTGACACTGTTTCTGATGGAACTGTAATTTTGGAAGGTTGCCTGGGTTTTGTTTTGCTTCCAGATCAGCCCTGATTTTTTTTTTTTTTTTTTGGTAAGTCTGGTTAGCCAAGGGGCTGAATTGGATTTTACTGTTTAGTTCTAAGAGGAGTGTAATCATTGAGAATATTTACCAGTTTTTCCTGGCCTGTTTCTTAAATGTTATCTGTTTCCATACACTGATGACACTGATTATATGCAGAGTGGATGTCAGAGTTGGCATGCTGAAAGAATCACAATGAAAAGTAGTCAGAACAGGTTATGCAGAAGAAAGTAGGTTAGCAAGAGATTAAGTTTTATGTCCACAGAGAGGGATAGCAGTTGCATTTTCCTAGAGTCATGTAACATACTTTTAGTTCTGATTGGAAAATGAGATGAGGAGTGGTCTTTAAGAAAAGTAGGAAAGGATTTTTTTATGTTCTGGCAAACAAAATGCATTTCAGCTCTCAGTCAGCATTTTATTTTCCTTTGGACATTATGGAAATAAATTCTGATGAAATGTGCTCAAGTTCATGACTTGGAGCTAAGATAAAACACAAATACATGAATTTTAAAATAATCCTTATAATGTTTCTGTGTAATATAATTTGTTTTTGTAGCTGTAAGAAGGCATGCTGAGGTGTGCACATGCACGCACAATCGCACACTTGAAAGGCACTTGCTTGATGGACTTGTGCCTCCTAGTACCCTGTGTGCTTGGTAGTATCTGCACTGAACACACCCCAGCACATCTTACTAACTACTTTTACAATAAGCAAACTGTTTCCACTTGTAAAAATTGTACATTTTTCTCTGCAGGAGTTGGAAGGATCGGTCACATGGGAGACAATACAGCATTTGATGGATTAAATGATTGCAAACTGCAGTCTGAAGAAAAGTATCCAGTGATTGATAAAAATGCTTCTAACACACTGGTTTGCACAGATGCTCCTTTTCAAAAGACAGGACACTACTTGAGGACCCTTACACCAGAGGAGCTGCAGAAACTTGAAAATGACAAGACTTGCATTAGTGATTTTAAACAAAATAAATTGGAGCAGGATGCTCAGAAAAACTGGGATTTGTTCTATAAGAGGAATAGTACTCATTTCTTTAAAGACAGGCACTGGACAACAAGAGAATTTGAAGAACTGAAAGGATGCAGAAAGGTTAGTTATCTTTGTGTTTCTCTTGTTCTATATTATTGCTATTTAATGTAGCAGCATTGTTTTTTTTCACAGTAGACCATTTTGACAGCATTTTTTGTTTTAGTTTGAAACTTGTTTTAATTCCTTGAGACCTGATCATAATTTGAGTGGGGGGTGGAAGTGGGGTATCGGTTGTAATATAAAATACCATTGTAAACTCTGCAAGGCTCAGGATTAGAAGAATTGAAAATGTGCATAACACATACCATATGTATTTATTTACTTTATAGATTATTGGACAGTTTTAAGGATAGAAAGCTCTCACTACATAAATGCACATACATGTTCACTTGGATGTTAACATTAATTCAGGCTAAGAAGGGCATTTTAATTGATTCCTATTTGTGATCTTGAGTTTGGAATAATTGACAAACTAAAAGGCACCAAATAACAATCCATACATAATTCAGTGACGAAGCAGTGGTTGGTAACAGGACACAGTAATGGGGATTACCTGTCTGTCTTAATAAGCATTTCCAGTGGTGTTTCAAAAGGCTGTGTATTGGGGCCAGCCACCTCATACTGGACTGTTCTTTTCAAGTTAAAAAAAAAAAAGAAAGAAAATGGGCCTCTGGGTAACCAGATATGTTGAAGAAACAGAATTGCTTCAATATGAGAGGCAATAAAGGTCTCCAGGATGATCTACGCAAAATAAACAATTAGCACAGTATTACTTAACTGCCTTTAATACCAGTAAATGTAATGTCATGAAACCTGACAAAAAGAACATAAAGTACAATTAGAAAATGGCAAAATCGTAAAAATATGTCATGATTAAAGATCTGGGAGCATTGATAGCAGTTTAAACTTTGACCAGTATTTGGACACCAGAATTAGAAAAGCATAGGCATATTCTGTAGCTCGTCTGATTCCAAAAGGCACATCTGTAGTCCTCTGATCATCTTCTTGCTTCCTGTTTAAATCATTGAAGTTCAGTTGAATGAAGATTCTACTTGCTGATTTTAAACTGGTCAGTATTCAACCCGCAGAACAAAATTATAAATAAGTGTCCTCCTGCATCCATACCCCCTGTTAACACTAAATTTGTGTATACCAACTTTGTGGTCACTTAAACACAATAAAGAGAACAGCCTTTCAAAAAACAAAGGAATCACTGCCAGCACACACTTAAAAAACACACACAAATAGTGATTTCCTATTAAAACAGTGATCAGCTGAGTTTAGCATTGGGGAACTAAACTCAGTTTGTGGAGTCCTCATTGAATTGGGACTTGTGGAGGTGTTAAGGCATCTGATTACACAATTTCAGAACAGTCATAGGAAAGGGCATTTTGCTTTTACAACTACAGTATGGCCAGCCACTATTTGCTGCTGCCTCAGACCAAAACACTTTAACACTGCAAGCAATCTCCAATTAAGTATGCTGTTTCATTGCCAAATTCTCTGAATATGAGCACCATTGTCTTACTGTCTTGAAAGACAAAATGGCTGTCTATACAAATCAGAGTAAACTTCCTCCTTGTGATTATGCTGTTCAAACTCTTCCACTTGGGCATCCCATCTCCACTTACCATGAATTGCAGGAACCCCATGCTATAAACGTGGGAGCCAATCCACGGTTGGACCAACACTTCACATACCCAAAGTGGAAATTAAACTAATTTGACTTCAGCTTTTTGGTTCTGGTACTTTAACTGTGGCAATCTGTCCCAAAAGATATCGGCAGCATCTCTAATTACTATTACTTCTGCTCTAGAAAGCTTAAAAATCAAGGTTCAGACCTGTGGCCGCCTTGCTGTGAGAAAAAATGTGTGGCATAACTGAAAAAAAAAAGTGTTATTTACTTAAAAAGATTAATATTAATTTCCAGCTTGAATGAACATTTTAATTACTTTGACGGTTTTAAAACAATAGTGTAGGATTTAGTAGAGTAAACCAATAACACACAACTACACATACACACCATGCACACATGTATATATAAACAAACACGTGTATGTGTGTATGTATGTATATATATAAATAAATCACCACCATATAAAATCCAGATGTCGTTTAATAAGATGAGCGCTTTCACAAACGCTGTTGCTTCATCAGATAACATCCAAAAATACATTCCACATTTATACTTCCCCCATACATTCCACATTTATACTTCCCCCATCAACCTAAAGATTCAGTAAGGGCAATGTGCATTCTATGTCACTAGGTAACAGATAATACATTCATTAACCTTATAATCACCATACTCTAAAGGCATGATACATATAAAATGTATATTCAATATTATAAAAACATGTATTTATCTATGTGCATATTCATGAACAATCATAAAAACATATTAAACTGCAACTGTATTCATATGTAATAAAATAGCATATAACATGTAACAAAATATAAAACACAGAAAAAATACATAAAAACCATGATGCACATATTCACAAATATTATTTTCTCAACGTATGTGCTGTTAAAGTAGGCTTAATCGAAATATGGTCATTCAGTCCTGAGAATGAGTGTGCTCTCAGCCTCAGGATCCACCTAAGTGCCACCTGCTCTGTCTTATTAACTATGTCCCCTTTCCTGTCATTCTGCTTCAAAACCTCAAGGACTAAAACCTTAAACTTATGTTCATTGCCTGTGTTTTTCATATGTTTGGCTGTTGCACTATGTTTCAAGCCTCTATGGGCAATATAAGTGATCTTGAACTCTTTCCCTAAGTCGCCTGTTGGTTTTGCCCACTTAGAATGAGGGTCAGGATCACACTGTGCTAGGTAGACCATATCCTTGGTATTGCAATCAGCACAGGCCATCAACCTATGCTCTTGCCTTGTGACTGGATGTATAAACATATCTGTTTCATCTATGTGTTCACAATACCCACATTTCCACATCCCATTCTCAATTTCCATGCCACCTGCACTATCTACAGGCCTGGAATAACATAATCTATATCCAAGTGATTTCTTATTCCTTTAGCCATATTTAGGTTTTGCCCCAACTAGACTTGTTATCTTGGGATCTACTTGCAGAACATGCCAGTACTTTCCAAATATGTTTTTAAGCTGTTGGTCATCAGTGGAGTAAGTTAGCGTGAACCTCATTTCGTATAACCTTGCCCATACCTTCCCCATATTTTTCACATTGTGTGGAAAAAATATGGTTTACCCATTGTACCCCTATTTTTCTCACTAATTCTTGCATCCTTTGTATATCATCTATCTTGTACCCCCTTTGTATGAAATCAGCCTCCATTTGTTCCAATTCTCTATCAAAATCCATATCATTCACTGTTAACCTACTTGTGCTAACCATCTGTGCTTTTAATACATTGTTGAAAACATGTTTAGGGTGCATATTAGTTTGATGCACAAAAGTAGGATGAAAACTGTCTTTCCTATGCATCATGGTTTGAAACTCCCCATGTTGATTCTTAAATATTACAATATCTAAGAAATCAATGGAGTATAAGGAACATTTAGAGGTAAACTTTAAGAATGGTGTACTGTTGTTAACGAATTCCATAAAGGAGGAGAGCTGCTCCTGCATCCCTAACCATATTATAAACAAGTCATCCACGAATTGGTAATAAAATCTGATATGTGCACTATATGATGAATTCAGAACATACTTTCCTTCCCCTACCATGACCAGGTTGGCGTAGCTATTAGCACATGGCGTGTCCATAGCTATGCTAGAAACCTGTCTATAGTATTTGCCTTCAAAGGCAAAAATGTTGTACTCCAATATTAGAGTTCCTAAAGAACACAGTAATTCCACTTTACTGGAATCATACAGTCCTTGTCTAAGTAAAATCTCTCTCACCATTTCCACCCCTTCTACATTGGGGATAGATGTAAATAATGAGGTCACATCCATAGTAACGAATAGTAGTGAAGATGTACCCATATCTGTATTTTCTTTAAAAAAACACATCCAAGTCTTTCAGAAAATGTTCAGAATCTCTTAACACAGAGGAGTGCAACTCCACTACAGGATGGAGATATTTCTTCACACAGATTAAGATGGGCTCAGTCACCCATCCTGTCCCTGCTACAGTGGGTCTAAATGGACGTTTCAAAGAGTTCTTGTGAATTTTAGGTAAGCCATTAAAAGATGGAATTAGTAGTTTAAACACTACTAAATAGTAGAGTAACTCTTTTGTCATATAGCCATTCTCAAAATACTCATTCAGTATTCCCATTAACTGTTGTTCCATATCTTCTATATTTTAAAAACCCATCTTCTCATAGGTCATAGCATCCTGTAACATCTCATTAATACAATCAACATAATAAGTCCTGTTCATGACGGCCACTAAACCACCCTTATTAGCTGGGTTAATCATTATGCTGGTGTTATTTTGCAAGGCTACTAGAGCTTTTCTTTCATTCATAAAACCCTTCTTCCTTTTATTACTCCCTAATGTAGCATATAACTCATCCTCACAGATCTCATGCTTTAATACTAGAACTTTCTCAGAATAGCAACCACATTTTCACTCAGGTTTAAATAACTTAAAATGCTCTTATGACTCTATTAAAATAAGATCACATCTTCAAAATGACGTAATGTCACCTCATTAAAATTAAACATATATTTAAAACAAACTTAATATTTTAAGTTCTCCTTCAGTCGTGGGTAAATATCTGCAGCCAGAAAGTTGCCACTTTAATTCTCTTACTTCTGGAATATTATTTATATCTAAACCTAAATGGGCATCAACTTGTTCTAACACAACAAACTCAAATTTACAAAAGTCCTTACAGAATGCTTTGTGTTTTTATTCTTATTACCTTGGTTGTGTTCACTGCAGTGGTGGTGCTGCGGTAGCATTGTCGCCTCACAGTAAGACGTTGTCCTGTTCGATTCTTAGCTAAAGTGTCTTCTGTGTGGAGATATGCGTGAATGGACATACCTTTGTTGAAGGTTGTGCGTCAGGGCTGGCAACTCGGCACGTAAAAATCTGCTGCCAATCATTAGCGGACCGGAGTTCCACTGTGGCGACCCCTAACCGGGAAAAGCCGAAAGACACAACAACAACATTAGCTTGGTTGTGTTCACTAATCCTTTTAGAAAACTTTCTATTATTCTTTTCTATGTAAAAACACTCACATGAAATGCATGTAGCAAAATAAATTGTGTTACTTGATTTACAGTTATAATAGCCATGAAGAAAAATTCCCTGTTGATTGTTTTAAAACACTTAACCCAGTACTAATAAGACTACAACGTTTACAATATTCACATTTAAAGCTTCCTTTAAGTTTAATCTCATTCTTTTTAGAAAAGTTGCCTCTCTGCCGATTTCAGTGCCTGTCTTTTTATGGCAAAGTGTTAGACTTGAGCCCACAATGTTACTTAAATTAAGATTACCTTGTATTACTTTCTAATTGTCCACCAGTACTGATTTAAGAGCAAATCCCTCATGACTAATGGGTAACAGAAAAGATGCACTAAAATCATTATCTGTGTATTTATGTGCATCCATGGGTACAAAACCTGCTTTTAATATAGCAGAGACTTTGTTATATCTGTTACTAAGGACCTCTTTAATTATTTCATCAATTTTGTCACCTGGATAATTTCTTGCTAAAAATAAATTCTTAAATTCAAAAGTGAATCTAAAGTATTAGTCATCCTCACTAATAATCCTAGATAATCTAATAGTTTGACCACGAACGATGTTAAACTTCATAAATCTAGAATGCTGACTAGTGAAGTCCAAGTAATTATTTGTGAATGTTTCTTTTCATAACCGTTAGAGTAAAATCACTTGTGATACATATTAACAGTTAATTCTAAATCTTAAAAGTGTACCTCTCCCTTACTGCCAGTAGTAAAATTAAGCAAAATCTATACTTGAATTAATATTAAAAAAAAAGATGTCAAACTCTTCATAACTTCCATTCCAAATGTATTTATTTATTTAGTTGACATTTGTTAACCAGGATAGTCCATTTGAGCACAACCCCCTTTTCAGTGGAGGCCTGGGGAGAAAAGCTCCACAGTACAAATAAGCAAAAAAGTTTACAAATCTGAAGATTAATACAGTGAAAAATTTGCAATAAAACAGTTAAATAAATGTAGATAAAGCTCCACAATACAATATATTAAGTGGCATTATAACATTGAAGAAAAAACATAGCAAAGAAATATACAATAAAACATTTGAATAAATTTATGTAACACATTGGGTTATCTTCAGAGGATAATTGTACAGTACAGAGCAGTTAAGGGAGTTAATGTAGTAGGGAAGGGACGAATAGAGAGGATAATGATAAAGAAAGGAGTGGGTTCATGTGGGATGATTACAGAGGCAAATCCATGTGCTATTAAGGTACTTTTTGAGAGTTTTCTTGAATTTGTGGATGTAGGAAATGTTTATAAGGTTCATGGGGAGCTTGTTCCATGCAAGAACAGGTAAGTAGCTGTAGAGATTCCATCCAGTAGATTTTTTAGGTTTGTGAATTTGTAAGAGACATTAGTCAGCGCTTCTGAGGGATCGAGGGGGCTTATAGAGAGAGACAAGTGAGGAAATGTTAGGGCAAGAAGGAGGCCGCCTTCAAAATAGTATGGATAATGAGAAGTTTGGTAAATAAGAGTTGGTTAGGAAACTCTAGCCAGCTGTGTGTCTGGAAAGCATGTCAGTGGTGTGATCTTGAGGGCAGATTGGTTACAAATCTAGCAACTTTACTGTAGGTGGTTTCAAGTTTGGAAAGAAGTGAAGACTGTAAGTTGGTTAAAAATTGAGAGCTGTAAAAGAGGTTGGGGAGAAGGTAAGCTTGGGCTAGAGAGATCCTGGAGTTGGGTGTGAGGAACCTTTTGTTTCTGTAGAGCAAACCAAGCTTTCGGTGGGTTTTTCTTGATGCAGTTAAGTACATGAAGGTCAAATTTTAGTTGATTGTCCACTATTACTCCAAGTAGTTTAGTGTGTGATTCAACTATTATCATGATGTTGTTGAGGGAAGAGATGGTGAATGAGGATTTAAGATGGTAAACAGCTTTTGGGAGGAAGAGAAATGTTGTCTTTTTAGGGTTTAGTATGAGTTGGTTGTTAGTAAGCCATGTTTCAGTGAGGTTGAAGGATGTTTGTGTCAGGGTTAGTAGGTCAGTGGGACTGTTAGCAATAGAAATGATGGTGGAGTCATCTGTGTAGTGTATGAGAGAAGACTGAGGACGGGATGTGTGAAATTGGTTAGTAAAAATGTTAAAAAGGAGGGGGCCTAAAATAGAGCCTTGAGGGACACCCATTTTGATGGAGAGAAAAGTAGAATGAGCAAAGCGCTATTTTACAGATTGCAGTCTGTCTGTAGCTATTGAACCAGGAGATAGTTGCTGAGGAGAGGTTGAGTTGAGAGAGTTTGGAGAGGAAGATGGAGTGAGAAACAGTATCAAAGGCTTTGGAGAGATCTAAAAAGATGCAAGACAATAGTTTATTACTGTCTCTAGATAGGGAAATGGAGTTAGTAAAGGAAATAAGTGCAGTAGTGGTGCTGTGGAGAGGGCGGAAGCCATGTTGAGTAGGGGTAATTAAGTTTTCATGAGTAAGATAAGCTGAGATTTGTTTATAAACACAGTGCTCAAGAATTCTGGAGAGGGGAGACAGTGTTGGCAATAGGTCGATAACTAGAGCTCAACAGAATTTCCACCTTTGTGGCTTGATATATAGTGTAGAACTTTTTCCAGAGGGCAGGAACAGTGGATTCACTAATTGAGTGGTTTATGAGGATGGAGACAGGATATGCCATGCCGTCAGCAGCAGCTTTTAGGAAGAGAGGTGGCAGGTTGTCAGCTGAAGGGCAACCTGGTTTGTTTGATAAGTTTTTTGATGTAGCTGGTTTGAATGGGTTTTAGTGAGAAAGAACTGTTTTGTAGTTGGGGATGGTAGGGGGTGTGGGGCTGGTTGGTTGGACGGTTTGCATAAGTTTGCTGATGGTGTCTGTGAGGTATGAATTGAAAATTGAAGTAGTTTCAAGGGGTGTGTTATTGGGGCAGGGGTTGGGAGTTGAGGGATTTCCTGGGTGGAGAATTTTGTTGACAGCATTCCAAAATGTTTTAGGGTTCCCTGGGTTCAGTATCTTGGGGTGAGGGGCAATAGTTCTTTTTGTCAGAGTTTGTGCTTTTGGTTAAATTTCAGAGTTCCCTCTGTTGTTGGTAATGTGTGGGAGATTTAATCTTAGTCCAGAGTTTCCAGGCACAATCTCTATTATGGATAAGAGACTGAGTAGAATTGGAAAGCCAAGGGGAACACCATGATTTGACTCTGACGGTTCTGAAGGGGCAAGAGAGTTCAGAATATTTAGGAAGATGGAGTTGAACTGAAGGACAGCTTCATCTAGAGGTAGGGAAGAAAGGTAAGACCAGTCAATAGCAGAGAGAGAATTATTGAATGTATCCAGGTTGAAGTTTGTTAGCATTCGGCACTCATTACATTTATGAGGTCTAGAGAGGCGGGGGGAGAATCTTTGGACATGTATATGGGAGTCGTCACTGACTTGAGTCTGGTAGGGATTCAGGGTAGTGATAGAGGTCAGGCTTAGAGACAAGTATCCAATCCAAAATAGAGCAGGTATTTGTGGGTTTATGATGAAAAGTGGGTGAAGAGATAAGTTGGGTGTATCTGTATAGGATTATGCTGGTGGTGGGAGAGTTAGAGATGAGGGTGAGTCAGTTGATATTAACATCATCTAGTATTATTGTTTCATTATGTAAATTGTCAGACTTCCACTGTAAGATTTGTTCTAATAGGGGTATGTTCTGCCCAGGGGTATATAGAAGGGGACTGTGATTAGAGTTTTATGATTGTTGAGTTTGCAGTTGGCAGTAGTTCAGCTGGGTAAAAGTGGGGGAGGGTTAGTTGGGGGAGATATGCATAGAAGGTGAGAGTACATAATGGCCACGCCTCCGCCTTTTTTGTGCACTCTGTCCAAGCATAGAATGTTGTACCTTGTTGGGGGGGGGATTCTTTGTCTAAATTATGTGGTTTGAGCCATCGTTTAAGAAAGACCAATTATGTTGGGGGAGTACTGGGCTACCCAGGTGTGGAATTCAGTTATCTTGTTAAGAATGCTATGGATATTGATTGAATAGAGAGAGAGATGTTTGAGACTAGGTTTAGGTACCTGCTGAACTGTTTGTGAGGTATAGGTAGGACTAGATGAATTGGAGCATGGGCCAGTGTTTGGCAGAATGTCACCTGAGAGTTGAAGGATGTTTAGTGGAAGGAAGAGAAGTGATGTATAGGGGTAGGGTGAGTGAAATTTCTGTTTAATTATGTAGAATGAGGGGCATTTTGGAGACAGTTTTATTTGGGGGAGATTGAATTCGGTACATGAGAAGAGTGAAGGAGAAAAAAGAGAGGTGTAGTGGCTGCTGGTTTCAGTTGTGTTATGAGAGGATGTGAAAGAAGAGGGGAGTAGGTTAAGCTGAATGTGGTAGGACGTTAGGTTGCTTAGGAAGAGAAGAAAGGGAGGAACATAGTGGAAGATGATGAGAATATGAAGGGGGGTAGATGTTTGATAGAGGGAAGGTGTGTAGTAATAGTCGGCTAGAGGGGGGGATCAGAGCAGTGAGCAATGGTGAGATGAGTTAGTTGTAGTGAGTTGAAGTGGGAGGGGTTATTTTATGAGGGACAGGTTGCAATTGGTTGGGGAATACAGGAAGTTGGGGATCAGCGAGGGTGGGGTAAGGATGGTTAACAGCAAAGGTAATGGAGTAGGTGGGAATGGGGGTAGGGTAGGGGAGTGGAGAGAGCCCAAGTGAAGCAATGGCGAATGGAGTGGGCAGAAACTTTGAGGCTTGACCACAGTAGAAACGATCAGTTAGCAATGTGTGCCACAAGACAGTGGAACAGTTAAGAGTAGGCAGTTCCTTGAGGTAAGAAATTATGCAGGTAGTAGCAACCTAACACTTGCTGCTTAATAGTTCTGTACAGTTTTACAGCTCTTCGTGTTAACAATTGCTAAAAAGAGAGAAGAGGAATGGAGGGAGAAAGTTCAGAGGAATGGAGGGAGAAAGTTCAGGGGAAGGGGGAGAGGAGTCCAGCAATATTTGTTTGAGTTAGTGAGCATGCCACTAATCAAATAAGCACTAAAGTGTTTCACTACAGAAACTTGCCTAGTATACCAGGAAGATTACTGAAACTAGTTTCCCTACAGGTGAGCCTTGAAGTCTTGTATTTCTTGCCATGAGGAAGCTAGTACACCAGGATAAATTGTCAGTAAAATGCCTATATAGTGACACTGTCTGAAAACACTTTAACTTAGTGAGGATTTTTTTCTCCCACCAGCATAAAATGAGGTTGGCAAACCAGTGCCATACAGCCACCCACAGCCACCCCTGAAGTTGGTGATATAAAACATTATCAAACATGAAAAAATGTTTAAAACTAGTTATAATAATAAACAGAGTATTTTAATATTGTCAAATTTAGTGTATACATACAAATATTTCAAGCAAGGGCATTAATGCCCTTCTAGGCTGGCAATATGCCAAAACACTTGTTCCCATAGTAAGTGTCCAGGCTATTCTTAAAAATATCTAAACTAGTACTTGTTTTACTGTAATGTGGTAGACTGTTCCATGCATCAGCTGCTCTGTCAGAGAACCAATCAGTACTGTTCTCATTCCTATAGAATCTTCTACATAAGTTGATGATTCTCTAGTAATTTTTGATAAACCCAAACATTCCAAGAGATAGTTGTCTCTAAATGCCCTATATACCTGAATAAGATATCCTCTTAGATGTCTATATGAGACACTGTAGAAGTTCAGATATTTTAGTATTTCATAATAACTTACATTTTCACATCTATGGATGCCTTTGTTATATTTCTGCTGTACTCTTTCCAGTTTATTCATGCTTGTTTTCTTATATGGTTTCCATGTTGTTATTCTCTACTCAAGTTTGGGTCTGATGTAACTAACAAATAATGACTTCAACATTTCTGATCTTCTAAACTTTATAAATCTTTTTATACAACCTATAGTTCTATAACTATAATTAACTAATTGGTTGATATGATTAGAAAATATATATGATATGATTTGAAAAGCTCAACGCTGGATCTACCCATATACCCAGGTCCTTAAGTGAATCTACCATTTTAATTACTGTGTGCTGTATTAAATATTCACCTTTCAATTTGTCTCCCAAATCTTATATGCTTAGTTTTTGATGTATTTATCAGCATATTATTCTCCTGTGCACAAATGGTCAATTTAGTAAAGTTCTTTTGCAGGTGTGCCTTCATCTGTAACACATGAAATCAGTTTACCCATTTTCAGGTCATTTGCATATCGATTGTCGAACACCTCAGCTGAAATTGTT
>NC_056730.1:533533994-533541494 GCF_019279795.1 Protopterus annectens | reverse complement strand
TGTCTCTGCTGATTGGTAATGTGAAGCTGTTGTACCAACTATCTGCCTCATCATCTTGAACATGAGTACTCTTGTGTGTGAACCCATACCTTAAAATGGGCTTATATTTGGTGAACCTGTTACTAGTAACTTCCATTCTATTGTCATGTATCAATTTAAGTGGATAGTTCTTTTGTGTAAATAATGCTGACAAGAAATCACATTCCATTTTAAAAGTACAATCATTACTTATTAATCTTGACAGTCTGACAAATTGACCCTTTACTATATTCTTTTTCATGAACTCCGGATGGAGACTATTAAAGTCAAGATAACTATTCCTGTAGGTTTTCTTTCTGTATATATTGGAGGAAATTTCACCCGACTCATTATTTATGGATAACGTGGTGTCCAGAAATGTAACTACTGATCCTTTACCTGCCATGGTGAACTGAAGGAATTCTAAACTCTCAGACAAAGAATCTAGGAACATTTGAAGTTGTGAATTTGTGCCTTTCCATACAAAAAAAATGTCATCAATGAATCTGCTGTAGTGTTCAGTAAGTTCGAATCCCGGTAAGTGTACCAATGTATCAAGTTCCCATTCTGCCAGAACCACATTAGCAAAGGCAGGTGCCATCTTGGTGCCCATGGCTACCCCCCTAACCTGTTTGAAAATAGATTCATTAAAATGAAAGTAGTTGTTTTCTAACACTAAAGACATTAAAGTATGTAACGTGTCTATCTTAGCTTTGGACATTTTCATAAACTTGTGTAAAAAATGCTTTACATAGGCTAAACCTTCTGCATGAGGGATGTTGGTGTATAAGGCCACTATGTCCAATGTTACCAACATTTTGTTTTTACCATTAAAATTAGAGTGATGTAGCTTGTTAAGAAAATCCCAAGAGTCTTTGATATAAAAAGGATTGGATTGAGCTACTGGGTTTAGAATAAAATCCACGTATTGGGCAATTCTTTCAGTCTTAGTTTTATTATTAGAGATTATCAACCTGAAAGGTGGGTTCAAAGAGTCCTTGTGAATCTTGGGAATTCCAAAAAGTTTCCCTAAATTGGGGTTGGGAGTGTGCATGAAATTATATTCTTCATAAGTGATATGTTGATCTGTAAGTAAAGACTTAAGTACTGTATCAATTTTAGTAAAACTAGTTTGAACTTCTTCCAACTCAGTTCTAATATAAAAATCATCATCCATCAATGTGCTTTCAACCTTGTTCACATAGTCCTTTTGATTCATAAGGACCACCCCAGTTCCTTTGTCCGCTTTCATAATCCTTACTTGTCTGTCATTAGTTAAATCCCTTAAAGCTAATTTCTCATTGTGTGTGAGATTAAACCATTTCATGTTACATTCAGAATTTATGACCTGTCTTATATCATATTCACAAACTCTAGCAAATGCAGAAATAGTATTGTGTAAAGGTGGATTAAATAAACTCTTTTTTCGTAAAATAGAAGTGTTAATATTTCTGTTACTGTTTGTGCCAATGGCACCATTTGAACCATTTGGAGTAACATTCATGTGTATGCTAGCATCTTCAACATTGTGATTCCCTTGTGAAGAGGAACCTGTGTTTTGGCTATCCAACATGGAATTGGTATTGTCTGCATCAGAGAGTAGTACTTGTAAATTTAATTTTCTGGCAAATAGTCTGAGGTCCAACAATAAATCAGGTAGTTTTGCTCTCTGCGCAGGAGCGAAAGAATGCCCTTTTTGTAGTATTCTAATGTGGTGTTCTGTCAAGGGTTTACTTGATAAATTGAAGATGGTGGAAATGGCTTCGTCAAAAGGCATGGACAAAGGAGAATTATCACTGGCTACATCTACTTGTAGCTGCTCCTTGTCATAATGTGTCTGGGGGGTATCTGATACCCTATCTTGCCTAAGCCTCTTTTCCGGGTGGGATTGCTTTCCAAAGTCGAAGAGGTTGTCTGTCTTTCTGCTGGGCTGAGTGGGGGTGGGTGGGTTCTCTCTAAAAGAGGGTGGTGAGATTCTAAAAAAGAGTTTTGAGCATGGAAAGAAGTGGAAGGGGTGGGAGTGGAAACCTGTTGGAGAGAGTTGACAAAAGAGCTATGTATGTTGTTGGGTTGAAGGACAGGGGTCACAGAAGAAATAGGTGGGAAATCTTGAGCATTGAGAGAGAAACTACTGGACACCCCATGGAAATCAGGTAAAAAACCTGAGGATGAAACGGGGAAATGGCAGTGGTTTGCTGATGAGGAGGAAGGGAAAGACTGGAGGGGTTGGTTAGAGGAAGAGGGAGACTGAATGGAGTTGGGTTGGAAGGAGGAAAGGTGATGTCGGAAAGAGGTGGGGTGTTGGAATGAAACAGACGATCCAGGAGTGATGTGAGAAAGGGAAGGGGATCTGGGTTCTACACGTGCAGGGGAGGGGGAGAAGAATCGAGGGTGGGAATGAGGCGGAGGATTAGGATGGCTAGAGGGGGGCTGAGGTCTTGAAGAAACCCTGGGGGGATTTGGATGGCTAGAGGGGGGCTGAGGCCTTGAAGAAACCCTGGGGGGAGGGGGTCTGCGAAAGGGAGAGAAAGCTAAAGCAGAAGTGGGGAATCGACCCGAACGGGAAACCGCTGTAGCACGAGAAGTAAGAGATCTCCCTCTGGCAGAACTCTGTACTGCTGACCTGTAAGAAGGTGGAAGTGAAAAGGAAAATTGGGGGGATAGAGAATGAGCAGACACCCGCTTATGGGTGGGAGTTAGGGAAGAAGAAGGGTTGGAGGGAGCAAGAGGGTAAGAGGAAGACAGAAAAGGCTCAATAGAGGGGGTAAAGTGAGAAGGGATACAAGGAGGTGGAGAGGGAAAAGATTTAGGATTGAAGTGGGTGTAGTCGGAGGAAGTAGGGAGGGAATCAGTATGACTGGGAGAATTAGTGTCTGAAAAGTTTCTGAACCAGACCTCTGTGATAGGATATGCTGAATTGGACTTGTATTGAGTAATATCTCTCTGTAATTTACCTCTTTTTTTAGCTATGATGGTAGCTATATGTCTGGACAATTTGGCTGAAATTGCATCATAAGAGGGTTTAACAAATTGAAATTGAGGGTGTGATTGAATGGAATTGTTTAAAGAGATGATTTTAGGTTTCAAATCATTGAGTTTGCATAAATTATCTCCTTGAATGATTCTAAGGGCATCCAATCCAGCATGATTAAATAGTTCACAAAGATCAAGGTGTAACTTAGAGTTCGTAACTGTTCTGTTAGGGAATCTACTGAGACGCAGGCCCTTGGGGACTATAGCCAGAGAGAGACATGCATCTAAATAGAGATTGTCTAGTTCAATACTTTTGAAAACCATCATTAATCTCTCCAATCTAAACACTAGAGGTTTACACTCAGAAAGCAATTCTGCTTGCCTGTTGGAGTGAAAAATTTGTCTGAATGATCTGGGTGGTGTGTCTGTGGAAAGAAAGGGATTGACATTGACATGTTCATTGAGAAAATGTAATATCTCATTGTTAAGAGAAGATTCCACTGTGTGACAGGGAGGATTTGAGCCATGTGGTGTATTGGACTGACGTGGAGTGTCATGTGGTGTATTGGACTGACGTGGAGTGTCATGTAGTGTAGTGGCATGTGGTGTATTGGCATGATTTGGGCCATGTAGTGAATTGGAATGACCTGGTTTGCCATGTAGTGTGTTGGAATGACCAGGAGTATTAGGTGCATTAAATACAATTGAGCCATCAAAAACATCAAAAACATTAGAGTTATCTATTGTATTATAATCCTTGCATGCGTTATGTTCATTAATAGCATCCCCCTTCTCAGTTGGGGTAGCTGAGGTAGCTGAGAGACCTTTACCTGTTGCAAAACAAGTTTGACAGGTTTGACCAACTTGACAAGCTTGACAGGAAAAGAAACCCTGTGCAGGTATGTTGACTGCATCATGAACATTACTTGATGACATGTTAACTGTTCCATTCATGTTAACTGTTCCATTCATGGTGGAGTCGGTGTCGTGGGATGAAATGTTCTTATGAATATTGGATGCCCCTAGGCACTTTGAAGGAACATCAACAGTAATTAAAGGATTAGTAAAATTAATGGTCTTGGAGAACTGGATGTTGTTGCGACCTTGGTCTGAAGGACCAAACGTGGAAACATTGAGTGTCTCAAGGTTACTGGTGGAGACAACAAGATGATTAGTTTGAGAACTATCCGTCCGTGACAAGTCTGAGTTTGGAGGACGTACCATCTCATGGCGAGCTGAAAAACTATCTGTGGCTGAAGAAGTGGGTCTCTGAAAAGGAGACAAAAACATTGGAGGAGAATTATTTCTCTGAAGTGAGAAAGTGACTCTTCTGGATGATTGGTTGGATTGATGAGATGATTGAATAGACTGATTGGACTGATGAAATGGCTGATTGGGTTGATGAGATGGTTGATTAGATGTTTGATTGGGTTGATGAACAATAGAACTGAGAATGCCATGATGAGTTGGTTGATTGGGTGGATGAGATGGTTGATTAGATGGTTGATTGGGTTGATGAACAATAGAACTGTGAATGCCATGATGATCTTGCTGGTGAGAGTTCGAGACCTGATGGCTAAGATTGGATTTTTTACACCTAGAGAGGGTGACAGTCACAGTAAGCAAATTGATATTCTGGTTTCCAACAACCACAACAAGCAAACCAGTATTTTGGTTCCAAGTTTACAAGTCAAATCATCAGTTACCCCCACTGGTAGTTTACAAAACAAATCAACTGTCACCCTCTCTAGGTGTAAAAAATCCGATTTGAAACCTAAAATCATCTCTTTAAACAATTCTATTCAATCACACCCTCAATTTCAATTTGTTAAACCCTCTTATGATGCCATTTCAGCCAAATTGTCCAGACATATAGCTACCATCATAGCTAAAAAAAGAGGTAAATTACAGAGAGATATTACTCAATACAAGTCCAATTCAGCATACCCTATCACAGAGGTCTGGTTCAGAAACTTTTCAGACACTAATTCTCCTAGTCATACTGATTCCTTTCCTACCTCCTCCGACCATACTCACTTCAATCCTAAATCTTTTCACTCTCCACCTCCCTTTAACCCTTCTCTTTTTACCCCCTCTATGGAGCCTTTTCTGTCATCTTCCTACCCTCTTGCTCCCTCAAATCCTTCTTCTTCCTTAACTCCCACCCTTAATCGGGTGTCTGCTCATTCTTTTTCACCCCAAGATTCCTCTTCTTTACAACCTTCTTACAGGTCAGCAGTGCAGAGTTCTGCCAGAGGGAGGTCTTTTACTTCTCGTGCAACAGCGGTTTCTCGTTCAGGTCGATTCCCACTTCTGCTTTAGCTTTCTCTCCCTCGCAGACCTCCCCAGGGTTTCTTCAAGACCTCAGCACCCAGCCATCCAAATCCCCCTAGGGTTTCTTCAAGATCTCAGCCCCCTTCTAGCCATCCTAAGCATCTGCCTCATTCCCACCCTCGATTCCTTTCCACCTCCCCTGCACGTGTTGAACCAAGATCCCCTTCCCTTTCACATATCTCCCCTGGATCATCTGTTTCTTTCCAGTACCCCACCTCTTCCCGTCATCACCTTACCTCCTTCCAACCCTATTCCTTTCAGTCCCACTCTCCCTCTAACCAACCTCTCCTGTCTTTCCCTTCCTCCTTGTCCGCAGACCTCTGCCATTTCCCTGTTTCATCCTCAGGTTTTTTACCTGATTTCCATGGGGTTTCTAGTGGTATCTCTCTCAATGCTCAACATTTCCCACCCATTTCTTCTGTGACCCCTGTCCTTCAACCCAACAACTCACAAAACTCTTATGTCAACTCTCTTCAACAGGTTTCCACTCCCACGCCTTCCACTTCTTTCCATGCTGAGAACTCTTTTTTAGACTCCCACCACCCTCTTTTAGAGAGAACTCACCCACCCCCACTCAGCCCAGCAGAGAGACAGGCAACTTCTTTAACTTTGGAAAGCAATCCCACTCGGAAAAGAGGCCTAGGCAAGATAGGGTATCAGATACCCCCCAGACACATCATGACAAGGAGCAGCTACAAGTAGATGTAGCCAGTGATAATTCTCCCCTGTCTATGCCTTCTGACGGAGCCATTTCCACCATCTTCAATTTATCAAGCAAACCCTTGTCAGAACACCACATTAGAATTCTACAAAAAGGGCATTCTTTCGCTCCTGCGCAGAGAGCAAAACTACCTGATTTATTGTTGGACCTCAGACTATTTGCCAGAAAATTAAATTTACAAGTACTACTCACTGATGCAGACAATACCAATTCCATGTTGGATAGCCAAAACACAGGTTCCTCTTCACAAGGGAATCACAATGTTGATGATGCTAGCATGCACATGAATGTTACTCCAAATGGTTCAAATGGTTCTATTGTCACAAATAGTAACAGAAATATTAACACTTCTATTTTACGCAAAAAGAGTCTATTTAATCCACCTTTACACAATACTATTTCTGCCTTTGCTAGAGTTTGTGAATATGATATAAGACAGGTCATAAATTCTGAATGTAACATGAAATGGTTTAATCTCACACACAATGAGAAATTAGCTTTAAGGGATTTAACTAATGACAGACAAGTAAGGATTATGAAAGCGGATAAAGGAACTGGGGTGGTCCTCATGAATCAAAAGGACTATGTGAATAAGGTAGAAAGCACATTGATGGATGATGATTTTTATATTAGAACTGATTTAGAAGAAGTTCAAACTAGTTTTACTAAAATTGATACAGTACTTAAGTCTTTACTTACAGATCAACATATCACTTATGAAGAATATAGTTTCATGCACACTCCCAACCCCAATTTAGGGAAACTTTTTGGAATTCCCAAGATTCACAAGGACTCTTTGAATCCACCTTTCAGGTTGATAATCTCTAATAATAAAACTAAGACTGAAAGAATTGCTCAATACGTGGATTTTATTCTAAACCCAGTAGCTCAATCCAATCCTTTTTATATTAAAGACTCTTGGGATTTCCTTAACAAGCTACATCACTCTAATTTTAATGGTAAAAACAAAATGTTGGTAACATTGGACATAGTGGCTTTATACACCAACATCCCTCATGCAGAAGGTTTAGCCTATGTAAAGCATTTTTTACACAAGTTTATGAAAATGTCCAAAGCTAAGATAGACACGTTACATACTTTAATGTCTTTAGTGTTAGAAAACAACTACTTTCATTTTAATGAATCTATTTTCAAACAGGTTAGGGGGGTAGCCATGGGCACTAAGATGGCACCTGCCTTTGCTAATGTGGTTCTGGCAGAATGGGAACTTGATACATTAGTACACTTACCAGGATTCGAACTTACTGAACACTACAGCAGATTTATTGATGACATTTTTTTTGTATGGAAAGGCACAAATTCACAACTTCAAATGTTTCTAGATTCTTTGTCTGAGAGTTTAGAATTTCTTCAGTTCACCATGGCAGGTAAAGGATCAGTAGTAACATTTCTGGACACCACGTTATCCATAAATAAAGAGTCTGGTGAACTTT